>NW_019943054.1:6957-24824 GCF_002910315.2 Salvelinus sp. IW2-2015 | reverse complement strand
TTTATTCAATAGTGTGCCTCCCAAATTTTACACAGTGATTCATTTATTAAGTTGGAGAAAGAGCGTCCGGGCTTTCTAAAGGTAAGTTTCTATTTCAAAAGGAGGCAGGAGACTTGTGTTAAGATACAGGGAAGATAGACATAAAAACAGATGTTTTAATTGTGTGAGTGTCACGCCCTGATCTGTTTCACCTGTCTTGTGCTTGTCTCCACCCCCTCTTCCCCATTATCCCCTGTGTATTTATACCTGTGTTCTCTGTTTGTCTGTTGCCAGTTTGTTTTGTTCATAGAACCTACCAATGATTTTCCCCTTGCTCCTGTCTTGTCTAAGTTCCTCTTTTCTAGTTTTTCCGGCTTTGACCCTTCTGCCTGCCTTGACCCTGAGCCTGCCTGCCTGCCGTCCTGTTCCTTTACCCCACTACTCTGGATTATTTGTCCCCTGCCGTTCTTGACCTGTCGTTTTCCTGGCCCTGGTGTCAGAATAAACTGTGTTACTTRGACACAGTCTGCATCTGGGTCTTACCTTAAATGTGATAGTGAGATGGAAAATAAGAGGCAACTTGTTTGCAGTGAGTGGTAAGGGTCTTCTCACTGGTGCTCTGAGAGGTTTGTCAGAACTACACCACATGTGTTTTGTATGTATGTATACAACCTGTAACATTTGTAGGAACGGGGAATAGCATTCAATGGTATCCTACTTACCAMAACASAGGGGTGGTCTAACCTCCTCCTGGATAACTGGGGATGCAGGCTTTTGAACCTCACCCTTGACATTCCTTGTTACAAGTATTTGTCAGACATTTTGTCAGTGATTATGATACTTCGTGTAACATCAAAACCAAATTATTTCCATATTTTTTCAACATTCACGAATCTCGATACTCTCGTCTTGCTCTCTGCTCTCCTCTGCTGACTGACTAACGGATTATTGAGTAATTAATAAATGTCTCACGAGTCGGCCGCATAATTCCAAATGGGAGCCGAAATGAGTCTGAACGGTGCACTTAAACATGCACTGTGACTCGATTTTTGGGACTCTGCAATTAAAAATGCAATATCTAGTCTTCTCCTCCAATGCTTCTCTTCGTGGAGGTGGAGGACTCTGTTATTTCCTTTGCGAAGAGGAAAAACTGAGTGTCAAAAGTGAGCGTTTGTGTGTACAGTGAAATGCCTTTCTTGCAAGCTCAAAACCAAACAACGCAGTAATCAATAGCAATGTAGTACTAAAAATAACATAAGGTAGAACAAAAACATGAGTAATAAAAAAAAAGATTAGTAAGCTATACACAGGGTCAGTTCCAGTATCATACTTACAATGTGCAGGGATTCTGGAGTGAAAGAGGTAGTATAGATATGTGAGGCGCGTCATTGTAATTAAGAATTTGTTCTTACAGTTTTTCTCAATTGCTAAAACACTAAAACCCATTGGCTGAACAAAGTTCTCAGTTGCCTGGACTCATTTAGCTAATTATGCAGTCTGTGTCAATACCTTAAACCATTTCACATGGTTAAACAACAATTTGCAGATCTCACTTAGACTTTTCAGCAAAACTCTAACACATTCTCATTCTCAAAACACATTCTGCAGCTAATGCACATGTCATCCATACTGGTAAACACAAGTGGCAACAATCAAATACAAATAGAGAACACATGTCATTGATTGAACACAACCACTCAAAATTTATTTAACCTGTTTCAAATGATGCGACACAACCAATATAAGCCAGTTCAGAGAGCAAACAGGTTGTTGAAGGTGGGAAGGAGAAAGTCTGAGAATGGATAGAAGAAACAGTGTGAGAGGACGAGGACGAGTGCGTATGCGAGGTGGGCGACGAGGAGGAAGAGGAGGAGGAGGAGGGCAAGAAAGAGGAAGAGGATGACGAAGAGGAAGAGGAAGACAAAGAGTGGAAATATCTGATGAAATTCGAGCAACAGTTATAGACCATGTTCTTGTCCATGGACTGACAATGAGGGAAGCAGGACTTAGAGTGCAACCCAATTTGAGCCGATTTTCTGTGTCCACCATAGTAAGGACATTCAGAGAAGAGAACAGGTACAGTATACTACTGTATTTTTGTAATTGCAAATTTACTGTACTACACTATATGCAGCTGTTTCAATAGACATTTGTAAAGTTAATCACTGTATGTATTGTACTGCATGAATATGTTTTGTAACTGCACAACTACTTTTTGTAGAATTGCAAGGCTGCCACATGCAGGTGGAAGGACAGCTATATCCACTCGGGAGCAAGAGGCCGTTATAGTTAGCATGGTCCTTCAAGATAATGCAATACGACTCAGAGAAATCCAGGAACGAATGATACAAGACAACACACACTTCCAGGGAATCGACAGTGTGAGCATTTCCACAATTGACCGTGTCCTCCATCATAACAGGATGCGAATGAAACAAGTATACAGAGTACCTTTTGAGCGCAACTCAGCAAGGGTGAAAGAACTGCGAGCTCAGTATGTGCAAGTAAGTGTACATTCAGAAACATTTACTGTAATCCAGATCGTCTACAGTACTAACACATACTATGTGAATGACATTACTCTTCAGTACATACAATGTATGTGAATCAGAAGCATAATTGTACTCTACAGTATAGCACTGTCTCTGTACGACTTACAAAATCCTACATACAGTATATTGTATTTCTACACAGACAATATTTGACTTGGAATCCTTGGACAGACCCCATGAGTTCATCTTTGTCGATGAAGCAGGCTTCAATCTAACAAAGAGGAGAAGGAGAGGAGGAGGAGAGGCCGAAACACGCACCTCAGGGCGAGTGCGGAGAGGAGGCACAGGACGTACTGGACTGTGGAGGCGCACTGAAGACCTGATGCGTGGGACCAGTACAGGTGGTACCGGGCTGATGACACGCACCTCAGCACGCCCGCTCTGCAGCGCTCTCAATGCTAGCACCTCTCTCCGGAATCTTGCGTCTAACTCCTCATCCGACTCCCTGACTGGCTCTGGTTCGCTCCTCGGCTCCGCCGACTGACCCATGTGCCCCCCCAAAATGTTCTTGGGGTTTCTGTGGCCTACCTCGTTGGTTTAACTCCTCGTAATATCGCCATTCCACTTTCGCTGCCTCTATTTCCTTCTTCGGAAGGCGATACTCCCCAGCCTGCGTCCAGGGTCCTGCTCCATCCAAAATCTCCTCCCAGGTCCATTCCTCCTGAACACGCAGCTTGGTCCATTTTTGGTGGGTTCTTCTGTCACGTTCGTCGTATGAATCGTACCAAGGRGCAGCGTMGTATGCGTACATTCTTCTTTATTAAAGAAAGAACACTGAATAAACTAACAAAACAACAAAACGAACGAAACGTGAAGCTATATGAAATAGTCCAGACATGCAACTAAACATAAAATAAGAACCCACAAACACCAAAGGGGAAATGGCTACCTAAATATGATCCCCAATCAGAGACAACGATAAACAGCTGCCTCTGATTGGGAACCATATCAGGCCACCATAAACATACAAATACCTAGACCTACAAAACTAGACATACAAAAACCCTAGACAATACAAAACCCTAGACAATACAAAAACTAGCGTAATTCACCCTAGTCACACCCTGACCTAACCAAAATATAAAGAAAACAGAGATATCAGGTCAGGGTGTGACAATTACACACTTTAGAAGCCTTTTTAAACCTCAAATACACAAATAACTTAACATTTCCTATAGTGTAGGAAAATTCTCATCAAATTAAGATCCTACATCGATAGCACACAAAAAAGACATTGAATTACAAAATCCCTCGGTCCAGTTGTACTACAATAGYTTCTGTACTAGCCATGCATAATTCGAGATCAAGTCACTAAATCAAAACTTTTTCTCCAAAGGTCTTGCATTACCAAAACTTCCTGTAGCATATGTCCTTGCATCAATTGGAGAGATAAACTAAATTATCTGAGAGGAAAGGGCACAGAAGACCTGCTGAGAGTTGCTGTGTTTATTGAGTTTCAACCACAGGTGGTCCACATCTGAACATAGAAATATAATTACTGGCATGGGTACACTCAATATGGTACACTCCATCATAGAACATTGAATTGTAATTCTAGTAATCATATTTCTATGTATGTGATTTCAAAAGCTGGGCCAGACATGGCTGCCCCCTGTGAGTCCTCGACACTGCAGCTGTGGAGGGTGACAGTTGGTTGTGTCAGTGGAACGCCAGTTTCCTGCTTGGAAGCAGTTTGATTAGAGAAACAACGGATGCTTTCGCTCCATTGGGGGCRTTTGTTGGTACAAAATTGTTATAGGGTTTTCACTTCTACCATTTACGACATTCGACTCCAGCTTTGTCTTGTTTATTTCAGAGAATGTGTTATTGGGCATCATGAATGACTGTATTTAGCAGGTTGTTGACAAGGGATGTTCTGACATAAGAGCTGGAGCACAGTGTGTGTTCAAAGATGAGACATTGACATCCAATAGGTATGGTACTCAGGCTCAACTACCTGGTGACAAAGTACCATAAAGGTATTAAACACTTACTTTACCAGGTAAGTTGATATACAAGCAAAGCTAGAGGTACAAGTCAGAAGATTTTGTTTATTCATCTTCCCATCCATATAGATAGACCAGGGAGTCAGGACTCATTCCTGTTAGGATGTACTTTTATTGATGGCAGCATTCGCGCGAAACTAAAAGCACTTACCACCGCATTTAATCATGGCAAGGCGACTGGAAACATGACCTGAATACAAACAGTGTAGTTATTCCCTCCGTAAGGCAATCAAACCAGCAAAGCGTCATTATAGAGACAAATTGGAGTCGCAATTCAATGGCTCAAACACAAGACGTATGTGGCAGGGTCTACAAACAATCACGCATTACAAAAAGAAAAACAGCCCTGTCTCGGACATCGACGTCTTGCTCCCAGACAAACTAAACAACTTCTTTGCGTGATTTGAGGACAATACAGTGCCACTGACACGGCCCGCTACCAAAGACTGTGGGCTCTCCTTCTCCGTGGCTGACGTGAGTAAAACATTTAAATGTGTTAACCCTAGCAAGGCTGCCGGCCCAGACGGCATCCCTAGCCGTGTCCTCAGAGCATGAGCATACGACCTGGTTGGTGTGTTTACGGACATATTCAATCAATCCCTATCCCAGTCTGCAATCCCCACAGGCTTCAAGATGGCCACCATTGTTCCTGTACCCAAGAAAGTAACTGAACTAAATGACTATCGCCCCGTAGCACACACTTATGTCACCATGAAGTGCTTTGAGAGACTAGTCAAGGATCATATCACCTCCACCCTACCTGTTACCCTAGACCCACTAAAATTTGCTTACCACCCCAATAGGTCCACAGACGATGCAATCACCATCACACTGCACACTGCCCTAACCCATCTGGACAAGAGGAATACCTATGTAAGGTTGCTGTTCATTGACTACAGCTCTGCAGTCAACACCATAGTACCCTCCAAACTCATCATTAAGCTCGAGACCCTGGGTCTCAACTCCGCCCTGTGTAACTGGGTCCTGGACTTCCTGACGGGCCGCCCCAGGGTGGTGAAGGGAGGAAACAACATCTCCACTCTGCTGATCCTCAACACTGGGGCCCCACAAAGGTGCGTTCTCACCACTCTCCTGTACTTCCTGTTCACGACTGRGTGGCCATGCATGCCTCCAACTCAATCATCAAGTTTGCAGACTACACAACAGTGTTAGGCTTGATTACCAACAATGACGAGACAGCCTACAGGCAGGAGGTGAGGGCCCTCCAAGTGTGGTGTCAGGAAAATAACCTCTCACTCAATGTCAGAAAAAAAAAGAGATGATCGTGGACTTCAGGAAACAGCAAAGGGAGCAGCCCCCTATCCACATTGACGGGACAGCATTGGAGAAGGTGGAACATTTTAAGTTCCTTGTGTACATATCACCGACAAACTAAAATGGTCCACGCACACAGACAGTTTGGTGAAGAAGTCGCAACAGTTCCCCTTCAACCTCAGGAGGCTGAAAAAGGAGGCTTGTCATCAAAAACCCTCACTAACTTTTGCAGGTGCACAATTGAGAGCATCCTGTCGGGCTGTATCACCGTCTGGTATGGCAACTGCACRGCCCACAACCGCAGGGCTCTCCAGAGGGTAGTGTGGTRTGCACAACACATCACCGGGGACAAAATACCTGCCCTCCAGGACACCTACAACACCCAATGTCACAGGAAGGCAAAAAACCCCATCAAGGACAGTAACCACCCGAGCCACTGCCTGTTCACCCCGCTTCCATCCAGAAGGCGAGGTCAGTACAGGTGCATCAGAGCTGGGACAGAGAGATTGAAAAATAGCTTCAATCTCAAGGCCATCAGATTGTTAAACAGCCACCACTAGCACCGAGAGGCGGCTGCCTACCTACAGACTTGATATCATTGGCTACTTTAATAAATGGAACACTAGTCACTTTAATAATGCACTTTAAGATTGTTTACATTTCTCGCATTACTCATCTCATATGTATATACTGTATACTGTATCCTTCACTATCTATTCTTTACTATCTATTGCATCTTAGCCACTCTGTCACTGCTCAACCATATAATTTATACTTACACTACCATTCAAAAGTTTGGGGTAACTTAGTAATTTCCTTGTTTTTGAAAGAAAAGCAACTTTTTTTTGTCCATTAAAATAATAGAAAATTGATCAGAAATACAGTGTAGACATTGTTAATGTTTTAAATGACTATTGTAGATGGAAACAGCTGATTTTTTATGGAATATCTACAAAGGCATACAGGGGCCCATTATCAGCAACCACCACTCCTGTGTTCCAATGGCACGTTGTGTTAGCTAATCATAGTGTATCATTTTAAAAGGCTACTTGATCATTAGAAAGCCCTTTTGCAATTATGTTAGCACAGCTGAAAACATTTGTGGTGATTAAAGAAGCAATAAAACCGGCCTTCTTTAGACTCGTTGAGTATCTGGAGCATCAGCATTTGTGGGTTCGATTAAAGGCCCAAAATGGCCAGAATCAAAAACTTTCTTCTGAAACTCGCCAGTCTATTCTTGTTCTGAGAAATGAAGGTTGTTCCATGCGAGAAACTGAAGATCTCGTACAACGCTGTGTAGTACTCCCTTCACAGAACAGCGCAAACTGGCTCTAACCAGTACAGAAAGAGTCGGAGGCCCCGGTGCACAACTGAGCAAGAGAACAAGTACATTAAAGTGTCTAGTTTGAGAAACAGACGCCTCACAAGTCCTCAACTGGCAGCTTCATTAAATAGTAGCTGCAAAACACCAGTTTCAACGTCAACATTGAAGAGGCCATATCTCAGACTCGCCAATAAAAAMAAAAGATTAAGAGGGGCAAAAGAACACAGACACTGGACAGAGATATGGCTTTTTCAATGCAACTCTGCCTAGAAGACTGTGGCTTCCATCAAGGTCTTTTAGTAATTTCCATTGAGCTAAATTTCACTTTATGGATGTTGATGACATTACATACTGTCAGTGGCGGTTCTAGCTTGTATGGCTCCCTGGGGCGAGACTCCGCCCGCTTCAGCAAAATCAACCCCAACATCCCCCCCAAAAAATAATTTTGCACTGTAATTTTTATTCAGAACATTTGGAACAACACAAATAATAATCATAATTATAAAACTATATAAATATAAACATATTGTCACGCCTGACGATAGAGAGATTTTATTCTATGTTGGTCAGGTCGGGGTGTGATTAAGGGTGGATTATCTAGTGAATTATATTTCTATGTTGGCCTAGTATGGTTCCCAATCAGAGGCAGCTGTTTATCGTTGTCTCTGAATGGGGATCATATTTAGGTAGCCATTTTCCCATTGTGCTTTGTGGGATCGTGTCTATGTATAGTTGCCTGTGAGCATTATTCTAGCTTCACGTTTTGTTGTTTTTGTTCGTTGAAGTTTTCTATTCCAAAATAAAGGATGGAAACATACACAGCTGCATCTTGGTCTACTCCTTATGATGAACGTGACACATATATAAAAAATAAGACTCATAAATATTAAAAAGAAGTAACAAAGACAATAGAAAGAAATTTGTGTTGATTTGGCACTCGAGCATCAATACATTACCATCTCCAAACTGTCAACCAAGAGTCAACACATAAACAAGTCACCTTGGTGGTGTGCATACTGGTTTTATATTATTCTTAATGATTTCACACACAAAAAAAGATATCAATATGTCTGTGAAACCATATATTAATGAATTATGAATGAATATTAGGATTATGAATGTATTATGAATAGTATTATGAAATAGTTATGAATATTATGAGTATTTATGAATTGTATTAATATTATTAATTATTATAATAGTATTATGAATGATTTGGGGTTTTATTTGGTAGCATTTTGCAGTGGGACTGATTTTACTAATTGCATTAGTACTGTACAAAGTTAGAGGTGCACGATTTGATAGATTCCCCGCTCCCCTACCCCGGGCTTCCAATGGGGAGACCGGAGGTCAACCTACCCCGCCCCCTCCCTCCTCGTGAAATGTCCCACTCCAATATTTTTGTGCGGGCGCCCCGTGCTGCTCTGGGCAGCTGCCCTGATACCTATAACCTAAATCCGCTACTGCATACTGTAATCATACATGATTTCCCCGTGATTCCTACAGCTAACATTACCCAATGATCTGAGAACATGGTCAGGTTTATTACTCTCATTAATAATATTAACGCTACAGACGATTACTACCTCTCTTTGTATAGCCTGTACATGATAAATTACTCTCCACATTTACAATACAGCTCATGTAACTGGCTACTGAGACCATGCATTTTCTCACAACTACTGTACCTATTTCAGTAACTCATGCAGTCAGGGTAGCTATACCGAGGCATATTTTTATTGTGGCGTATAAAAGGCATTACTTGAGACTAGGTTTTCTATCCACATTTTAGATATACATAATCACCATTAAAACATTCACACTGAGTATCCATTCAAAGAGCTTTAACCGCTGCATCATTGTCGATAAAAAAATGCAACAATATTAGAATGAATTGGTTCATTTCCATTGACACGTATGAAAACAATAGTCTAATTCAGCCCCATTTCCACAATTGATTCTATGATTAAAGACTGTATGCAGTCTTTAAATGAGCAGCTGGGATGCAATGTAAATTTGCTATGAGAAGTCACATTCGCTCCTGGTGACAATAGCGCATTGTCTCCCACCGCGCTCCAGCTGTTATAGTCTACAAACACTTACACATTTCATGTTTCCATGTAAAATAACATCTCATGCGGATTTGTGGATTTCATTTTTTCTCAGCCTTTCCATATACCAACATCGTGTCTGTGTTCCACGTAGACTCTAAACCTTTAACGGCCTGCAGAAATCAATAAACTAATTTTTAAAAATCCTATCAAAATCATTCTGTTAAAGAGTTTTTAATATGAACAATATCTTGTGTGGATTTGTGGATTTCTTACTTTTGTGGCCTTTCCATTCATCAACATCATGCGTCTGAATTCAGTATAATGCCAGTATAAAAGGGCAACAACCTCAACGACAATGCGATTAAGAGGAGTAGGAGTGTTTGTGTCTACAACAATTAAATCAGAGTAATTACTTTGGTTTTCAATTCAAACATTAGAACCATTTTTAAACTGAGACACTGAATGCATAATTTCCCTGGGTTGGGTCACGGACTCTATCACAGAGCTCAGGGTGAAGGAGAAAGAAGAAAAACAAAAGGCCTTATCACAATCCCCTATTAGCTAGGTAATATATTGTTTGCTGTACACCTGTGGAATCTAACACAATGACGACTGGTAATTATGTGGCAATACACATAAAAGGGAGTCTGGGTTTGTTGTTTGTTGTTGTGGAATGGGTTTACCTTGAGATGACTCTTGTTGAGTTCTCTCTTTGGTTCTCACCCCTTGCTGCATATTGGAGAAGTATGGTATTAGCTACACAGTAATAATCTAAGTAATTGGCAGTATTTAGACAGGGAATAGTTGCTCATAATGCAAATTAAAAGTGCTGTAACAGAGTACAAAGTGTATAACAGTCATCACAAGTAGTCGTTACAGTCACACCTCAACCAGATTTTTTATATAAGTGCTATTCAGGTAGAACCAACATATACAAGACTTTCAACAAGAACAACCCTGGCAGTCCACACATATAGAAGCATTTTGTTTGATAAGCGGTTATCAGAAGCAAGAACAAAAGTTGCGAGTGCCGAAGTTAAGTAGCTGGAGGTGGAGTAGAACTACTGTCCTCCTTTGGAAGGTCTGGAGCATTTCAAAGGAGAATGAATAACAAAGGAGGTTATAATGTCCTGAGGAGGACCCATAGGGCCGTTTCAGCGAGACAATCTGTTGCTCAGTGTCAGTCGGAAATATTAATTGGAGGAGTACATCTCTCAGCTGTCCAGTCCCTACTGATGATCCGTTATGTTTAAGACAACAACCGTATACCGTGGTTACTTCAACACTTAAGATTTTATGAACTGTAAAAATGTTAAAAATGTTCTTAAGTGTTGAAGCTTTTGGTATGTAGGTTACTCATTTCAGAATTATTGAGTGATCATTTTTGGACTGTGACCAGAAATGGTGTTGTGTTTGACCTGTGTTTACCTAAGCTATCTCAATGCATTTTACAGCATATCAACTACAGTWCAAGAGAAGTAGCACTGAATGCCACACGAATACATCTTCTTATAGCAACAGTAGTGCACCTACATGTCTCTTTTGAAAAAACGTTCACTTGTACACTTTGATTAAGGGGATTGTCCGGAAATAAATAATGTTTTTAGAGCGAAACGTACATTTCAATGTATGGACCTAATACTAGTGCTAATCAGATATTCCAGTAATGTCATTGGAAAGTCCTGAATATTTCAGAGGCTCCTCTTAAACTGGTTATGGACATTATCTGAATAATTAAGAACAAAAATTGCAGATTGCAAGAGCTAGCAATAAACAATAGCATGAGAAGTAGAAGCATGACAAGCTGAGAACTCTGTCACTGTCAGTGTCTATTGCACATTCCTCACATCTGCCTTACTCCACTAAAGTGGGTAGTACAGTTCAACTTGCATATTCTTAATTGCAAGATATATATTTGTACTCACAAACTTATAWAAAAATAGAAGGTAATTGTGAATGACGTATCATCTTAATATTAGAAACCCTTTCTTTGGATCACTCATCCATCTGCCTTGCCATCCCATCACATTTAAATATCAATGAGATGGGTAGCAACTCTGTGGCAGTAAATACAGCTCAGTAATTGGTGCACCGTTTTGTCACCTCATGCATAAAACATGAGTCTCTACTCTTGTACTGCATCTTTAAGTTCCTCATCTGGTACCTCGTCATAAATGGTCCAAGGAGAGATTTATCATTTCGCCTCCTGTCAGATGAGGAATATATTAGAAGTGGAGCCTCCATGGAGGATCAGCTCACGATAAATACCATATTTATAATGCCTGGGGAAAGATGATGGCGGCTGATAATTTACTCTCTTGATGTCTGACCCAATGCTGACTCCTGGTTGGGACGAGTGATGGATGCTTTCTATATCCATCAGGGGGAATGTAGTGATTATTGATGAGTAATGTGCAAAATACTATGGAGACGAGTGGATCTTTTGTTTAGGTGCTGTTATCTACTCCCGACAGATGGTTTACATTGACTAAGGAATATGGGCCAGAAAATCGCAGAGTCATCGAGGGTTACTTCAGTCCATGGTTCTGGGGATGCAGGGATACAGATTTTTCTTCCTGCCCAGCACGAATACCTAGTTTAACTAATCCGATTTTCATCAAGCCTTAATTGTTAAACCTAACAGTCACCCAAAAGGTCAAATGTGTCATTATTTCGAGGACTTTGTTAAGCAGCTACTTACCAAAAAAAAACACAAACTACCATTGATTCTGTGTTAATATGAAGGAATGAAAAGGTATCTGTCTTTTGTATGCTAGTGTTGCATGGCAGAAAAAGTTGACTCAATAGTACACTTTGTGATAAAAGCACCACGTTTCACAAAGATGTAGATGTATTTACCCTGAAAATATATAGAAATGGAGTCACAGGAGATTTGTCCCCTGGAGTGCGTGGCAGCCACTATAACAAAACCAAAAAATACTGAAACATTTAAAGACATATTTAGCACCGGCACTCATATCGCCTATATTGGTGACCATTTTAGGTACTACCGGATATGTCAGATTAGCTKAATTGTCAATTTCTCAGCCTCTGCGTATCACAGAAACACAACACTTTGTGTTGACAAATGTTCATAACAAGTGGCTATGGATAAATTTTATCAACTGGGTTAGTTCCTTGGTATCGTGAACATGTAGAAGATGCACTATATACAAGCATAGTCATATAACATCATTTGTTAACAGACTAATAAGCCGATTTAGTGTTTTTAACTTCGCAATAATACACCATATATACAGATATCAGCAAAAAATCTCAAGTTTAAAACATTGGCCGGCGTTACGTGCCAGTAATGTTTTGATACCAAATACATCCTGGCATCTCTTGACCAAGTTAAATACTTCAGCATATATAACCAATTGGATAAAATGATGCAAGTGTTATCACATTAATTAAAAGATAAAACTTATCCTCTATGCAACGCAATGTGGTCAGATTCAAGATATACTTTACGAAAAAAAGATTTAACTCTTGAGAGGTCACAACCCGGATACCGATCTCCTCCCTTCATCAATAGAGACTGATAGCATAGATCTAGCTAATAGCGTCACAGGTAGTATCATATAATCAAAATGGGCTTCATGAAACACAAGTCCAAGGACACCAAATGAAAGATACAGATCTTATGAATCCAGCCAATTCATTTCCGATTTTTAATGTATTTACAGAGGAAGGACAAAATAATGGTATTTCTATTAGCTAACCACCCATAGCAAAAGACAACTTTTTTTTTTGTCCCTAGCATTTTTTTCCATGCAATCATAGCTATCACTAATCGATCCATAATAAAATATATATAGCCACTAACAAAGAAAACAACTTTCATAAGTCATGACAGTGCTGAATAACATAAATTATGGAGTATGGATATATTTTTTTATAAAAAATTTGGCATTTATCAGGTATAAATCACAGTGTAATTGCAGCTGCAATCTGATAATAGCTTGGAAAAGCAAGGCCGGAATAATTTAACAGGAGACCGACGTCAAATTACAAAATACTCATTCTAAACATTTCAGAAAAATACACACGCCTACATGCAATTGAAAAGACAACAGATCTATGTGAATCCAGACAATATTCAAGGATTTCTAAGTGTTTTTAACAGGGAAGACACAATAATGTAATCTATTAGCTAACCACGATAGCAAAGACACAAAACTTTTTTTTCCTCCACCATTTTTTTCCATGCATCAGTAGCTATCACTAATTCACTAAATAAAGATATATATAGCCACTAACCAAGAAACAACTTCAAATAAAAGATGGACAGTCTGATAACAATTATGGTATATAATAATTTTTTTTATTTTATAAAAATTGCATTTTTCAGTATAATAATCACAGTTGTTACCATTGCAGCTTGCAAAATCTGAAATAGCGTTGGAAGCAAGCCGGAATTAATTACAAGAGACCGACGTCAATTACGCAAAATACTCATCCTAAACATATTACAGAAAAATTACACAGCAATACAGCAATCGAAAGACACAGATCTTAGTGAATCCCAGACAATATTTCAGCATTTTCTAAGTGTTTATTACAGGGAAGACACAATATGTAAATCTAATTAGCTAACCACAGATAGCAAAAAGACAACAACTTTTTTCTCACAACATTTTTTCCTCATCACGTAGCTATCACTATTCGACTAAAAAAAGATATATATAGCCACTAACCAAGAAACAACTTCATAAGAATGACAGTTCTGATAACTATTATGTATAGATGGATTGTTTTTTAGAAAAATGCTGCATTTTTTCAGGTACTAGATCACAGTAATGGTACATTGACGCTGAAATCTTGAAATAGCGTTGGAAAGGCAGCGGAAATAATTACAGAGAACCGACGATTCAATTACCAAAATACTCATCATAAAACATTTCAGAAAAAATACACAGCCTAAAGACAATCGAAAAGACAACAGAATCTTGTGAAATCCAGACCAATATTTCAGAATCCTCTAATTTTTACAGCGAAAAACACAATTATTCGTTATATATAGACAATACCACATGAGCTAACATCACACCCAGCAAGTGATCAATGCAAAGGATGATAACGTTGATCCGCCACAAAATTATTAATTTTAATTCACTACACTTTCTCAGGTTCATTCCAGATGAACAGTCCTGTACACATATTACACAATGCATATAGAGTTTGGTTCGAAATGTGCATATTAGCATCAACAAATCGTGGTTATACATGCAGAATAGCTTAAACTGGGCAGAAAATGTCGGCGCCATCT
The DNA here is from genome assembly GCF_002910315.2 of Salvelinus sp. IW2-2015. Taxonomy (NCBI): domain Eukaryota; kingdom Metazoa; phylum Chordata; class Actinopteri; order Salmoniformes; family Salmonidae; genus Salvelinus; species Salvelinus sp. IW2-2015. Next base: position 10,362 of record NW_019943054.1, on the reverse strand, counting down.
TAGAGAGTGATTTAGTCTAATCATTAAAAATTACATAACCTTGACGCAAGAAAATACAGCGTGGACAGCATTTGAAAGACAAATAGTTGCTTAAATGCAATCGACTGAATTCATTTTTAAAATTAACCCTACATGCGCAATACCAAGTGCGCCAAAGCAGAGCTACCCCAAAAAAATGGCAGTTATGCGTTTACCATTTTTCAACAGAAACAAACGATTTATCAGCATAAATAGTTCTATACTATTTAGCTGAGCTTCCATCAGAAATCTATGGGCAATGTGTCCTTTCTCCAGTTTTTGTCCTTTAAATTCGTCTATTTATTTAGGGTCGAAAAAATGTACCTCTTGTCCTGCGATAATGGCACTTAACGGTTCGCAATAGTAACAGAGGGAAAGTGTCCAAACTCTTGAAAGATGCGTACAAAGAAACTGCACGAAAAATCGCTATTAAACTGAAATAATTTGGTTCAAAAATAACAAAAGATTATTGATGTCTTTAATAGCTTATATCGAATAAAAAACAATGAACGGGAATTATACTAAGGAAGCAAACAGACCAATTCCACAACGATATGCAAGGCTTCCTCTTCGCGCCCGAGCGCAAGATCCAAAGAATGGCCACCCGGTGATTCCAATCAATTTTAATAAACTTTGGGAATTACCCAGAGACTCCATTTCAAGTATCCCTATTCGCTGACACCCCAGGGAAGGCGTATTGCCAGTGCATCTCAACCAATACGAGGACATGCAAATTAATACACAGTCTCAAGACAGCCAGTACAATTCTGAATTCACTGACATACACATAGGAAAATCCTCTAAGTGAGTTCCTTGTTCACCCACAGAACATAATATCAACGGGTTTAGAACTAGAAGTTTTCTATCCACATACTAATAATTAATATGCATATTGTACGAGCAAGAATTGGAGTACGAGGCAGTTTAAATTTGGAGACGAATCTGGACATTATGTCAAAAATTGGCAACACCCCCTAAGTGGCAAGAAGTTAATCTGAGACCGGCGCTCAGAGCACAATCCAGCCAAAGAAATGTGCCATTTTTTGCTCAACAAAAGCTACAAAAACACTATAAATATGCACTACCTTCGATTAACTTCATCAGAAGGCACTCCCAGGATTCCCAGATCGACAATAAATGACTGAAAAAAGTTCCATAAAGCCCATCATTTTAGCCACTTGTTTGTTAGCATGTTCAGCCCAGGAATCCATTTCATGACGCAACGAGCAATCCCTCCAGAACAGAAACTCAAAAAGTTCCGTTACAGGTCGTAGAAACAGGTCAAATGATTATGCAATCATATTTAGTATGTGTTTTACATTAATCATCAAAAAGGGATCTCAACCGGAGAAATTTTATTGTCTGAAGAAAGAGTATTGGGAACGAGAGAGCACTCTCTCTCGTTGAGGCGCAAAAAGAGACTGAAAGTTTCTGAGGACCACTCAGTAAAAATAAGATCTTATGAGCCCCTTCCTTTATAAGTAGAATCATATAACTAAAACTAAAAGACGGTGACATCTAGTGGAAGCCCTAGATGAGTTTGCTCATTCATAACTAGAAGGGGTATCATTTGACACTGTTTTGAAAATCGAGTTCTCATTTCCTTTTGACCTCTTCTCAAGTTTTTGTCTGCCAAATAGTTCTGTTATACTTACATAATATTCAAACGTTTTAGAAACTTCAGAGTGTTTTCTATACAAAGTAATATATAATATGCATGTATTACCTTCTGGGAATAGAGTAAGAGGAAATTCCGTTTGGGCAGCAAATTGTTCAAGTCAAATGCTGCCCTTAACCCGATGAAGTTTTAACCTTTACTATGTGCTAGATACATCTCTTTTATTAGACTTTCTGTAAGACACTGGCGTTGACCTGTGTTCTCATTGACCCTGTGTTCTTGGCAGCAGGTCAGTCGCCTTTAAAAGGGCTAAATCTGAACTATGTGTGGTGCGGATCTAAACGACAATCTGTTAGGAAGCAGAGGTTCCCAAACTTTATAGTCCTGTACCCTTCAAACTTCAACTCAGCTGTACCCCTCTAGCCCCGGTCAGCACACTCTCAAATGTTGTTTGTGCCACCATTGAAGCCTGCCAACATTACACACATATACATTTATTAAACATAAAAGTGTGAGTTTTTGTCACAACCGGCTCGTGGGAAGTGACAAAGAAGCTCTTATAGGACCAGGACACAATAAATAATATACAAATAGATTAATAATTGTTTCTCTGTATTCTGACCGTTTGAGCGACGACATGCACATTTGTGGCCTGCTGGAGGTCATTTTGCAGGGCTCTTGGCAGTGCCTCTCCTCCTCCTCCTCCTTGCACAAAAGCGGAGGTACGGTCCTGCTGCTGGTGTTTGCCCTCCTACGCCTCCTCCACGTCTCCTGTGTACTGGCCTGTCTCCTGGTAGCGCCTCCATGCTCTGGACACAACGCTGACAGACACAGCAAACCTTCTGCCACAGCTCGCATTGATGTGCCATCCTGGATGAGCTGCACTACCTGAGCCCACTTGTGTGGGTTGTAGACTCCGCTCAATGCTACCACTAGAGTGAAAGCACCGCCAGCATTCAAAAAGTGACCAAAAACATCAGCCAGGAAGCATAGGAACTGAGAAGTGGTCTGTGGTCACCACCTGCAGAACCACTCCCTTTATTGGGGGTGTCTTGCTAATTGCCTATAATTTCCACCTTTTTCTATTCCATTTGCACAACAGCATGTGAAATTTTTGTCAATCAGTGTTGCTTCCTAAGTGGACAGTTTGATTTCACAGAAGTGTGATTGACTTGGAGTACATTGTGTTGTTTAAGTTTCCCTTTATTTTCTTGAGCAGTGGTTATAAACTATTTGTTCATTGAAAAATGTTGAATAACTACCACAGGTTAATGAGCAAGGGTGTGTTTGAAAGGATGCCACATAACTCTGCAATGTTTGGTTGTATGGAGAGAAGTTCAGTCTTATCATGATTTTGTTCCCACATTTGAATATAGTTTGCGGAGAGTCCGTGTGAGAAACTCGTCATCATGCAAGCGGTCAGACTGTGAAAAATTATGGTCAGTAAAGAAGCCTTTAAGCTCGTCTTTCAATCAAAAAAAGGTGTCAATACTTTGCCCCTTGATAACCAGCGCACTTCTGTATGTTGTAAAAGCGTTACATGGGCGCTGCCGCATATCATTGCAATAGTGCAGAAAATACACAAGAGTTCAGGGGCCTTGCATTAACAAAGTTAACCATTTTCACTGTAGTGTAAAACGTCTTTCAAGCTGTCAGGCATTCCCTTGGCAGCAAAAGCTCTCGGTGGATGCGTGCAGTGTACCCAAGTGGCGTCCGGGAGCAACTGCTTGCCTTACCACTCCCCATGTTTCTCTGTCATGGGCTTTTTC
>NW_019943054.1:5625-6932 GCF_002910315.2 Salvelinus sp. IW2-2015 | reverse complement strand
GCAATCAGTACAGATACCAACATGAGCAGCAGCTACGTTTGGCTACATACGTAGCCACATACATTAGTGGAATTCCCACGAGAGAGTAACGGTTAATGTGATTGTATGATAATTATTTGACTAGGCTACCTGTATTTGACATTCATGTTATTTTGCTGAACACTAGATGGTTTAATTGAATWTTTGGCAGTGAAACAAAGTTATTCAGGCCGGAAAAAAAACTCACCCAAATGTATAGCCCCGTTGGAAAATATAAATGGACTTTTTAGAAATGTTTAAACAATTCCCCAGTTTGGGAATACCTGTATTAGAGGATCCATTTTCCCATTGTTGTTCATCATATCAAAATGGTGGACTGTTTTGTTGCCCCCTTCAAACTATATATATGTTATTACTTGACACCAAATTATCTTTTGGCATTCAGAACTTTCTYTACACATTTATAATTTAAAGTAAACAGAAAGCCTTTTATCAGGCATAAGGGCTCAATGCAGAGGATGCAAACATGGTAACCTTGTTCATCCAAGGATGTGGCATTAAACTTTGAATTACATTTACTTTAAATCTGTGGACTGAATAACCCCACAAAATGAATACTAAACAGCCTAATAGTAGTCTCATGGGCTCTGTGTATATCAACTTACTATTTGACATACATTTTCTATGGTGTGGCATTCTCTTTGACCAGACATAGGTTTATCCCAGCAGCGGCACTGCCTTATGAATGTGGAATCACATTGCGCTGACAAAAATGGCACACTTGTTTATTCCAGGCTTCTTCTTGGAGATGATTTACAATAGCATAATAAATGACCAGTGGCATGAATCACATCGTAGCATAATGAATACTGTGAGTCACATCCCAAGCCTGATAATGCTGAGGTTATGGCTAGGGCTATTACAGTACAAGCTGGATTGTCATAGCTCTTAGCTCAATTCCAACAATACAAGGGTGTCTGTCTGTCTGTCTGTCTGTCTGTCTGTCTGTCTGTCTGTCTGTCTGTCTGTCTGTTCTGTGTTCCATTATACCTGCATTTGCTTCCAAAAACTGCATGTAATCCTCTGTGTTGTAACTAAAATAAGGTGTGTTTGGAATAGCTTTCCTTTTTTCAGCTGATGTGGAGCAGGTCTTTGCTGGCTTACCTCCTACACATGAATTAATAGTCTAGTCTATGATTGATGACCTCAGCTTCAGCTACCTTGCTCCCATTCATCACCAGCAGTGTAGGAGGAGGGACCCAAAGTCTTTTTAATTTTTTTTCCGGTCCTTCCTTTTCTCTCTTCGACATGACACGGAGCCGGAGTGA
>NW_019943054.1:0-2690 GCF_002910315.2 Salvelinus sp. IW2-2015 | reverse complement strand
TGCCATCTATTTTGTGAAGTGCACCAGTCCCTCCTGCAGCAAAGCACCCCCACAACATGATGCTGCCACCCACGTGCTTCACGGTTGGGATGGTGTTCTTCAGCTTGCAAGCTTCCCCCTTTTTCCTCCAAACATAACGATGGACATTATCGCCAAATCCTTCTATTTTTGTTTCATCAGACCAGAGGACATTCTCCAAAAAGTACGATCTTTGTCCCCATGTGCAGTTGTAAACCGTAATCTGACTTTTTTATGGCGTTTGGAGCAGTGGCTTCTTCCTTGCTCAGCGGCGTTTCAGGTTATGTTGATATAGGACTCGTTTTACTGTGGATATGAATTATTTTGTAGCTGTTTCCTCCAGCATCTTCACAAGGTCCTTTTCTGTTGTTCTGCGATTGATTTGCACTTTTCGCACCAAAGTACATTCATCACTAGGAGACAGAATGCGTCTCCTTCCTGAGCTGTATGACGACTGTGTAGTCCCATGATGTTTATACTTGCGTACTATTGTTTGTTCAGATGAATGTGGTACCTTCAGGCGTTTGGAAATTGCTCTTAAGGATGAACCAGACCTGCGGAGGTCTACAATTTTTTTCTGAGGTCCTGGCTGATTTCTTTTGATTTTCCATGATGTCAAGCAAGGAGGCACTGAGTTTGAAGGTAGGCCTTGAAATACATCCACAGGTACACCGGTTATGACTGAAATGATGACAATTAGCCTATCAGAAGCTTCTAAAGCCATGACATCATTTTCTGGAATTTTCCAAGCTGTTTAAAGGCACAGTCAACTTAGTGTATGTAAACTTCTGACCCACTGGAATTGTGATACAGGGAATTATAAGTGAAATAATCTGTCTGTAAACAATTGTTGGAAAAATTACTTGTGTCATGCACAAAGTAGATGTCCTAACCGACTTGCCAGAACTATAGTTTGTTAACAAGAAATGTGTGGAGTGGTTGAAAAACAAGTTTTAGTGACTCCAACCTAAGTGTATGTAAACTTCCGACTTCAACTGTATCGACCCGTCCAACTGACCACCCTCCTTCTTTTTAATGTAACCATACCAAACTTAACATATTATACTCATTTGATTTACATTTACTATGTTACGTCTAATCTATGTGACCAGGCTGTATATACAGACCAATAGGGAGTTAGTTAGCCCAGTGACCTTTAGTCAAAAGGTGGCCGGTTCGATTCCCGGGCCGAGAGCTGGAAAAAGGCTGGAATTGATCTGGCAACTGGAGTTCTGCTGGGTTCACATCCTCAAGACATTACCCTACCGTGGGGCCCTTGAGAGAGGCCCTTAACCCCATAATATGCTCTCATCCAGGGGCAGTGCASCTTYACCCTGTGCTCGTCTCAACTGTATGTGTTCTGTCTGGGGATGGAGGGTTGAGAACGGAGCAGAAGATTTCCGTTGTTTGCTGTAACTGGGACAGTAAAGTTGTATTGTATTCCACATTTAAAAATAGTTTCATGGATACACAACTCTTTGTGAGAAACTGTCAAACGGTTTAATGGTGTTCTTTTTGGAACGCCCCCTACCAGCTCAGTGTCACACACTCAAACGCTTGACTGACGCGATGTCATTCACGTTTGACATCAACTCCAGGGTGCTGCATGAAATAAAGGTATTGATCATATTTATTTCAGAAAGAAAACACAGTGTCACAATCATTAATTCCCACAAAAAAAACAACTTAATCTAGTCTGTTGTTTAGTATTCCAACAGATAATCTGGATTTCTTTGTAGGCAAAATACTGCAGTCTACAGATTTATGTTAATTACTAATACATGATCTCCTTTGATCATCTCCTCTGTTTTCTATACTGACTTTAGTTTAGACTGGTGAATCAAAGTTGGTGGAAACTCCTCCTGACTGTCCCATTGAAGACAATGAGGATTTAAAACATTCAATGTTTACTTCATGATTCCACTCCTTTCAGATCTGGCGATTTAGGAACAGCTAAAAAGCGAGAGATGCAGCTATTTAAGAGTGACTGTCCAATGGGGTTCAAGGTGGATTTAAAACATTCTTTACCCCCTGATTCCAGTCACTCAGATCTGTCCACTTAGGAAAAGCTAAAAAGGGAAATGCAAAGAGATGCAGCTATTTAAGAGTATTGGGGCGTGGCTGCTGTAGTTCAATAACAGCTAGTGTGACCTCTACAGCTAAATTCAGTTAGGCCTTTTAATTACAGCGTTTGGATGACACGGCTAATGATTATCTGTTAGCGCTGCCAATATGATATAGATTGAGTTAGCCCCAGAGACACAGGGCGATAATTCATCTGTCTGATGCCTGTGTAGACGTGGAGAGGGCTAGCGGCCACCTCGGTAGCAACGGAGGGAAAACTGAAAAACACATACTTAATCTGATACTATTAACATGCAAAGATGTGTCACTGAAGACAATCTTGTCTTGGCTTCTGTGGATGTCAGCTGTTGATATGACTCAGATGTGTGATATAACTAGAAGAAAATTGAATGATTTTAAGATGTTTGTAGGATTAGAATTTGACCCCCAAAAACTTTTGGACATGAAAGCTGACTTCATTTCGTGGTTCATGTCATTTTTCGGTGACAACAAAACAATAAACCTAATTAAACTTGAACATTTAATTAAACTGTAATATTTTAGCGGACAGGGACCAGGAAAGTGAACCTGGGTCAGAGCCGTGAATG
>NW_019943053.1:188995-193912 GCF_002910315.2 Salvelinus sp. IW2-2015 | reverse complement strand
AGAGATTAGAGAGGAAGTTGATACCCTGGAGCGCTATTTCATTAAGCAACAAGCGTGGGGCAGCTGTAGCGTTGATGAGCCAGAATGTTAGCGTGTCAGGCAGTGTCCACTAGTGAGCATTATATTTACAGTGTTTCGAAGAATGATTTGGTCCACTCAATTCCAGTGGGAGAACACATGGAGTGTGTGTGGTTGACTGGTGGACAAGACACTTAGGACACAGGCAAAGAGGCTGATCTATAGTTATTTACCGAATTTCCCCTAGACGTAGTAGTGTGGGGTTTTACTTGAATATTAGAATGCATTTAAGGATTGAAAAGGGCGCTTAGCACAAAGAGTAAGATAAGAAGGAGGCCCCCAGCAGGTATAAATAAATAGAGGTAGTACTAGTATATTATTTTGTAATATTACCACACGGAGCCAGTTGCTGAATTGGCACAAATAAAAAGGAAAAAAGAAAACGCGCGCAACATACAAGCCTATTAAAATAATTAAACCAACAGTCAATGTGAGCGAAGAGTTAGTGAATGTCGACCGAGTGGTCTGAAGGTGGGAACATCAGATCAATATGCAAGCATGAAGTATGATTGCAGATGTATTTCAATACACATGCAGGGTGGAAGAATCTATGAGAGAGGAGGCAACGATCCACCCTCACAATCTACTAAAAAGTAGGCCCCATGAAACGGACCTCTCGGCAACACTAACTTGATAGCTGTCTCTTTGGCCAGGATAGATGCCTATCACTAAATGGAAGGAGACACTGTAGATATGAGGGGGTATAGGAATTTATCCAGTGTAAAACCAAAGAGGATAGCCTTGATATCTTCAAAGACAAAGACTGGACACGGTAGAGATAGAGTGGTGGATATACTGTTTACTACAAACTGATATGGATAGTCTTTCAAGCGCGAATAACAGATACAGTATAATAATATATTGTGCTGCAATACCTGGTAGTCCGTTTCATATACTATGACTTAGCTCTCTATGCTGTATGGGTTCTCATAGGCAGACACATAGCCATGTTTTGGGCTGGTGAGTGATCTTGTAGTGTAATAGACGACAAGCTAACCTTTGGGAGAGAGCCTTCAGTTCAAGTGACTTTAGGTTACGTTAAATTGAACCTTGACACCAAACTTACCAAACCATTTGTGTTGATCTTCTCCAAGCTGAGCTCCACATACTCTAAGAGTGGTTGAGCCTTCGATGTGTATGGAGTGATATACGCTACGATTCTCCTACCTCATCTCTACGATATTGATCCAGAGAGTGGCGACAAAAGTTTGGGTCCGCCAACACCTTGAAGTACCTCTAGTCACGACAAGGTCACTACCCTCATTTGCCTTCTCAAATCAAGTCCACTGGAAATCATGCCCCATAGGCTAGGCATTTGGTGTTATGTAGCCAAGCGACAGGGTTAAAGACCAATCCCCTTCCCAAATGGACTTTAAAGGCTTGATTACTGCCCCCAGTGGAATATATATATCATTCTATAATCAGCCGAGTGTTTCTCTCTGCTGATATTCCCAGTCTCTCTCCCTCTCGACCTCTGTCGAACTGTCTAACAACCTCTTTCCACTGGACCTCTTCCATTTGTGCAGGCAACACCCCCCGCACTCCTGGTGAGGGAGGTCGCTTGTAATAAGCCGAGTGGTCACATACTTTAACCTTCCCTCTCGGTAATTAGTTTTTCATAAGCACTTAGCCCTCCTCGGGTGGAAATCTGAAGTGTCTTCAACCAACTTGCATCGCTCCTTGTTAATAGTTTCAACACTGTATTCTTCTCTCTCACCTTGGCTCGCTGTCTATCTTCGGCTCTTTCCCAATTACTCTCCCCAAGAACCCTATGTCCCTACCCGGTAACTAACGCTTCTTCAACCACTTCCCTCTGTCAACCTAGTTTCCCAACACTCACTCACCTTTCGCTCCCAAGATAGTTTCAACATTTCCCTCGACAATCAGTTTCGAATGATTCCACCTCGTCTGGTCGATTACTCGAGTTCTTCGTAAATGGCACAGCCTCTCACTCCCTACACGGTCCATTACATATTCTTTTTCATATCTACCTAGTGGCGCCACTCCGGGACATTCTTCAACCCATTCTGGGAGGGCTGGTGGCGGTAATAGTCAACACATAGCTTTGCCGCACTCTGGTGCGAAGCTCATCTTCTGACTCCGAGGGCTGGCAGGTTCCTAGTTTCTGCCTTGCTTCTTCATTCGGAACGAAAAGACGCAATGAGCCCTCCCGCACCAGACCAAGCTCCAAACAAAGTCCTACTCCTTACATCTGCCACAAGCTTAGGAGGGCCTGCGGCCGAGGGAAAGACAATGACACAGAGGAAGGAGTAGGGATGAGGGGAGAGGAGAGGAGTAAGGACAGGGGGGTCAAGGAGACCGATTTCACCAGGGGGGGGGCCCCCTTTTCGTCTTCTTCACGGTCTGTTTTCCGTTAGGCGAGAGGAGAGACGGCTGGGTCTTAATGCTGAGGGTGGAAATAGCTCTTCAAACGTCCCAGGTTCAGGGAAGTAAATAAAAACCGTATTATTAGACATGTGTTCCCCCGTACAGCCTTCCCTGGTAATGAGGTGTCACATGAGCTCCATTCACCGCTCCGCGCCGTCAATAGGTTTCAAGCTGTTCGCGGACGGCATATCCGCTCGCCGCAGGACAAAGTGTAACTATGGATGATAAGGATCTGCAGAGAACGAATTCAACCTCCCCTCTTAAAATAATAGAAGTGGAGTTCCTTCAGCTGACATGTCCAGCTTCCCCTCACTGGCAAGGTGTCAGATCTCAAGCCGAGAGACAATGGAGAGGACTCGGCAAGATCCAGACAGTAAGGGCGAGCACGTTGTCTTAGCACAGAGAAGAAGCGGCTACCACCCGGGAAGTAATGGGCGGCACATGAGTTAAATCCACATAACAACACCCGGACTTGGCGGTATAGTTAAACATTCCCTCGGGTATAGTTTCCAAACATTCCCTCTGAAATAGTTCAACAATTCCCTCGGTAATAGTTTCAACATCCCTCGGGTAAAAAGCTTGTGTAACCATTGAGATCAAGGAGGAGGTACAGACAGTCAGAATCAAGTTCTTCCCACAGTATTTTTCCACAGTATGAAGATGGAGGGGGAGCTCCCTCAGTGAAGGCTGCCAATGGTAATGAAGCCACCACTTTAAATAGGCTAGTCATTCATGATTAAGTGGCGTGTCATGCACAAAAGTAATTGCCTTAATTAGCTACTGAACAGGTTTCAGGGTTAATGGGACAACAGGTTGGCAGTGAATGTAATTTACCATTGGAACTTAATGATATCACTCTCATCTTCCCCCTTATTCCTCGAAAATGTTTAATTAACAGTAGAGAAGAAACAGATCCGCTTGTTTGTTCATACAAAATCAATTTCATGGCTGTCTGAACTATCCCTGACAGTGTTTTTTGTTGGGTGAGCAAGGTCCTCAGTCAGCCTCCAGAGAGAAGAGCAGACAGACAGACTAGTCTACCCGAGTTTGCCTCCTTCCAGGATAGGGAATGGACTTTTCTTTGTCCCTTTGGGAAAAMCTGGCATCCCTCATCTCATGTCCTGCCTGCTAGTTTACCTCACTACGTTTTTTGGGAAGAATTGCGGCCAATCCATTGTGTGTTCCTGTTAGACTGTGTCCGGGGTATAAGCCTATGTCAGTAATTGGAGAGCAGGTACTGTAGAGTCCCAGGAAGACTAGATCAACAGGCTTTGAAACATCAGGTGAGTTTAAAATGTCAGGCAATAATATTACCTTTAAAACCACCATCAGCAGGGTCACCTAATTGGGAAACCATGGTTTTATATTGAACTCAAAATCGCACAAACTTTTTTGTTAACTTAATTTTCTCTCTAAATGGAAATACTTTGATAGTGAAACCCAATTTCGCCCTGCTTCCGTATGGCATATGTTTCCTGTGGCTTGACTAGAGTAGAGACACTATGCCTGGGGCATGACTAGAGTAGAGACACTNTGCCTGGGGCATGACTAGAGTAGAGACACTATGCCTGGGGCTTGACTAGAGTAGAGACACTTTGCCTGGGGCATGACTAGAGTAGAGACACTTTGCCTGGGGCTTGACTAGAGTAGAGACACTTTGATTGGAATAGTTAACACCTACGTGAAAGGTGTTTGGACAATGAATGGGGACCAATAGTCTGACCATCTGTATCAGTTTACTCCGACTTACTTCATTAGAAGTTTTAAATGATTGTTCTGGATACACAGAAACACAGCTGGGGGTATTTGATCTGTTCATTTTGGATGCATGTGTTTTGTTCTATGGTTCTGTGCTTTATACGTCCAACAGACTATTTTTCCCCATGCAGAAATATCCTGTGCCTTGGGCTTTCATGGTTACGCCACATCAGGTTTGGTTTTCTATAGCGGTTGCTGTGGCCATCTTAGCATCTTGATGTCATCCCTCCCACACCACCTCGAGGTTGCCCTTGTGTGCTGGAGTATCATTCAAAAAGTGTTTGCTGGGATGGCTGCATCTAGGACATCATATTTTGACAGTCTCTGGTATATACAGTACAGTGCCTTGGRAAAGTATTCACACCCCTTGACTGTTTCTAAATGTTGTTGTTTTACAAAGTGGGACTAAAATGGATTCAATTGTCTTTTTTTCTCAACGATCTACACAAAATGACCTATAATGTTAAAGTGAAGATAATGAAACACTAATATACAGTGTCTTGATTAGATAAGTATTCAACCCCCTGAGTCAATACATCTTAGGCCCACCGTTGGCAGTGATTACAGCTGTGAGTCTTTCTGGGTAAGTCTCTAAGAGCAGTGAGTCTTTCTGGGTAAGTCTCTAAGAGCTATGAGTCTTTCTGGGTAAGTCTCTAAGAGCTGTGAGTCTTTCTGGGTAAGTCTCTAAGAGCT
>NW_019943053.1:186437-188480 GCF_002910315.2 Salvelinus sp. IW2-2015 | reverse complement strand
GTGAGTCTTTCTGGGTAAGTCTCTAAGAGCTATGAGTGTTTCTGGGTAAGTCTCTAAGAGCTATAAGTCTTTCTGGGTAAGTCTCTAAGAGCTATGAGTCTTTCTGGGTAAGTCTCTAAGAGCAGTGAGTCTTTCTGGGTAAGTCTCTAAGAGCTATGAGTCTTTCTGCGTAAGTCTCTAAGAGCAGTGAGTCTTTCTGGGTAAGTCTCTAAGAGCAGTGAGTCTTTCTGGGTAAGTCTCTAAGAGCAGTGAGTCTTTCTGGGTAAGTCTCTAAGAGCTGTGAGTCTTTCTGGGTAAGTCTCTAAGAGCTGTGAGTCTTTCTGGGTAAGTCTCTAAGAGCTTTACACACCTGGATTGTACAATATTTGCCCACTTATTATTTTCTAAGTTCTTCAACTCTGTCAAATTGGTTGTTGATCATTGCTAGACAACCGTTTTCAGGTCTTGCCATAGATCTTCAAGTAGATTTCAGTCAAAACTGTAACTTGGCCACTCAGGAACATTCACTGTAAGCAACTCCAGTGTATACTTGGCATTTAGGTTATTGTCGTGCTGAAAGATGAATTAATATCCCAGTGTCTGGTGGAAAGCCGACTGAACCAGGTTTTCCWCTAGGATTTTTCCTGTGCTTAGCGCCATCCCTTTTCTTTTTTATCCTGAAAAACCCTGCAGTCCATAATCATACCCWTAACATGTTGCAGCCACCACCGTGCTTGAAAATATGGAGCGTGGTACTCAGTAATTTTGTTGTATTACTTCAGTGCCTTGTTGCAAACAGGATGCATGTTTTGAAATATTTGTATTCTGTACAGACTTACTTATTTTCACTCTGTCATTTAGGTTAGTATTGTGGTGTAACTACAATGTTGTTGATCCATCCTCAGTTTTCTCAAATCACAGTCATTAAACTCTGGAACTGTTTTAAAGTCACCATTGGCCTCATGGTGAAATCCCTGACCGGTTTCCTTCCTCTCTGGCAACTGAGTTAGGAAGAACACCGTTGTCTTTGTAGTGACTGGGTGTATTGATACACCATCCAAAGTGTAATTAATAACTTTACAATGCACAAAGGGATATTCTATGTCTGATTTTCTTTAGCCATTGTTAGTTTTTTGAAAAAGTTTTTTGAAATATTTTAAGTGTTTGCCTCAGTATTCTTCATACATTCACACTATCAACTTCCTGGGATGTTTTTGTGTCTGTTGGAACACAATGTCTTATTCAAATACTTCAAGTACTTTAACTGAAAGAACAATGCCTCAACCTGACAGAGAGAGGAGGAGGAGAGTAAGGAAAGCAGTGTGTGCGTGCGTGCGTTYGGTGTGGGTGCGTGCCTGTGTTTGTTTGTGTTCCTCTGTCAATCCCAAAGTGTCTTTTTTTTAACTGATAAGGACTTTGATGAAGTTTGAATACCAACGATAAAAACAGCAGCAGCCAACTGCTCAGACTCACTTTCTCTCCCTGTAGTCTTCTGATCAGGGTGTCAGCTCTGCCAATCCCTTCATTCATTAAACAAGTCTTTCTACTCAGATTGTCAATGAAACTTTGTAGTGTCTGTGCTATGCAGCGATGGAGGCAGTCAAAGCTTTTCTCATCTGTCAGACTGAGACTGAGCGAGGTTGTAGGGGATTTGCTGTAGCACTGAGGTGTCTGTTCAATTGTGCTGTTCTGTAAGAAATCATTTACAACCATTCCATGCCCTGAACTGGGGCTAATGCATGCCAGGGTAGGTCATGACACTCAATTAGCACGGGTGGGACATGACACTCAATTAGCATGGGTAGGACATGACACTTAATTAGTATGGGTGAGACATGACACTCAATTANGGACATGACACTCAATTAGCATGGGTAGGACATGACACTTAATTAGTATGGGTGAGACATGACACTCAATTAGCATGGGTAGGACATGACACTTAATTAGTATGGGTAGGTCATGACACTTAATTAGTATGGGTAGGACATGACACTCAATTAGCATGGGTAGGAAGGGACACTCAATTAGTATGGGTGGGACATGACACTCAATTAGCATGGG
>NW_019943053.1:180720-184321 GCF_002910315.2 Salvelinus sp. IW2-2015 | reverse complement strand
ACGACACTCAAATTGAGTATGGGTGCGACATGACACTCGAATTAGCCATGGCGGAAGAACATTACCCTCAATTAGTATGGGTAGGTCATGACACTCAATTAGTATGGGTAGGAAATGACACTCAATTAGCAGGCGATGGAGGACATGACACTCAATTAAGCATGGTAGCACTATGACACGGTCAATTAGCATGGTAGGACATGACACTCAATTAGTATGGTTAGGACATAACACTCAATTAGTATCGGTAGACATAACACTCAATTATATGGGTAGACATGGAACTAATTATCATGGGAGGACATGACACTCAATTAGTATGGTAGGATAGGACACTCGATTAGTATGGGTAGGTCATGACAACTCAATTGCATGGGGTAGGACATGAACACCATTAGTATGGGTATAGACAAACTCAATTAGTAATGGTGGGGAGCATGCCACTCAATTGCAATGGGTAGGGGAGGCAGACACTTATATTAGTATGGGTAGGAAGGGAACTCAATTAGCGTGTGGGATCGAGGCAGACATCAATAGTATGGGTAGTCATGAGCACTTAATTAGTTATGGGTGCGGGACGTAACACTCGAATTACATGCGGTAGAACAATGACCACTTAATTAGTATGGGATAGGGATTACGCACTCAATTAGTATGGTGTAGGAAGGGACACTCAATTTAGGCATGCGTAGCGACATGACGACTCAATTAGGCATGGGTAGAGAAATGACATTCAATTAGTATGGGTACGGAATGACACCATTAGGCATATGGTAGGACCATGACACTTATTAGCATGGGTAGGTCATGACATCATCTAGATTAGGCTATCTGATTGAGGTGATGACACTCAAGTTAGCATAGAGGCACCGATTAGCATGGTGCATTACACTCAATCAGTATGGGTAGGTCATGACACTGAAATTAGTATGACGGTAGGCACATGCCACTCATTAGTGATGGGTGGGACATCGAACACTAATTAGTATGGGGTAAGGCGGAGCGGTCCATGACAGCTCAATAGTATGGTAGGAACATGACACATCAGATTAGTAATCGGGCAGGAGCATGACACTCAATAAGCATGGGAAGAATTACCCTCGAATTTAAGTAGGGTAGGTCATGGAGCACTCTAGATTTCAGTATGGTAGGAGATGACACTGCAAGATTAGCATGGGTAGGACAATGACACTCAATTAGGCATGGGTAAGACATGACACTCAAATTAGCATGGTACTGCGACATGACACTCAATTAGTATGGTAGGACATCAACACTCAATTAGATGATGGTAGGACATAACACTCAATTAGGATGGGTAGGACATGACACTCGAATTATCATGGTAGGACATGAAGCCACTCATTAGTATGGTAGGGACATGACAGCTGCAAATTAGTATGGGTTAATGTGTGGTGGTCATGACACTCAATTGGCATGGGTAGATAATAACACCCAATTAGCATGGGTAGGGGCTAAAACTCAATTTGCATTTTCTCTTTTCGCACAGAGTGAAGGATCTCTACAAATCAAAACTGTACACAAACACAGATCCCAAATGACTGCACTTACACAGTTATTCTACCACAATCCACCGTGTTTAAAGACATTGAACTGCTTGCACGCCTGTTTCCAGTAGTTTGAGTTACATTCCTGAGACTGTCTGTGCAGCCCATCCTGGAAGGGGAGCTGAATCAGCTGATTTGGTTGTGACTGAACCTGTGCGGGGTGCTGTGGTGCTGTCAGCACGAGGGCCAGGCTCTTTGCGGCCAGCCGGCTACAGGAGAAGGCCTGTAGCMGGAAAACATGGAGGAGATCAATCACTGATGTTATCCGGTGAAGAATGGGACCACGGGTGCTCCTTCACTCAAACTCTTAGCAGATCAGAGGAGCTGTCCAGCCTGGTTCCCTTAGAGATGCCCTGGTCTAAATGCTCCAGAGCAGCAGACGGACACAGACAGACGGACGGACGGACGGACAGACAGACAGACGGATGGACAAAGACAGACGGACAGACAGACAAAGAAATACATACAGACAGCCAGACAGACAGGCAGGCAGACAGACAAAGAAATACATACAGACAGCCAGACAGACAGACAGACAGACAGACAGACGGACAGAGAGAAAGACGGACAGAGAGACAGACGGACAGAGAGACAGACACACGCTGCTGTACGATAAAACGCTTTACCACTACTGCTAGCCASATCTGTCTGATAATGATGGTCAGATAAGCTGGGTTGTATTTCTCCTCGATCTCGGCGGACACACATCGTACGCATCACAGGGGGAGAGAGGGAGAGGATATGACGCAGGTTATAGGAAACACAGGTGAACCTGACAAGAGGTTCACCTTGACCCTGTCAGTGTTCCTGACATACAGCTTCACTAACAAGCATCTGAAGTCTGCTCTGAAAGAAACAACACACAATAATGTAGATTCTGTATACTGTACTGTCTGAAGTCGGCTGTAGATTCAGACCTCTTTACTTTCATGATCCGTCATCAGCTTGATGAAGTTGAATGTGTGATTTATTGACAAGTAAATGTCTAATTGTGGGAGTTGGACCCAGATCTATGATAGCCTGCAGCATGACGTGTTGGCGGGGAGGCAGTATGAGCTGCGTCCATCTGTGTGTCCATCTGGTGTGATGGGCGGGCATGACAAAGCTAACAACGCCTGGTTATCCAGGAGGCTTCACTATGGATAACCAAGATGATAGACATAACATGACCTGACATGACATAGCACAACTTGACATAGAGTAGCATTATACCATGTTAGTCCGATAACCCTGAAAGGGCCTGAATGTCACTTTACACTATCACCAAATAACTTCTTCCTGACATCCACTAGCTCTAAGGAGAAACCTTGTGTTTTATCTGGGTGTGTTTTTAATAAGGTCTGTCTGCAGGCTACATGCTTGGATGATTAGCTCCAGTACTGTAACCTCAATCTCTATACCATATCTCCAAGGCAGAAATGCCACAATTGACTGAATGCTGGGAGGAAAGGCTTAGCAGTTTGTGAGGTATGACGTTTCCTATGGTTGTTTAAGATAAGCTCACACATTATGTCCATGAAGATCAGGGGTTATCTTACCCCTCTGGTATTAATCATGTATGGTTTTAAAAAGCAGCATATTACATGTTATGTGTAATAAGCTCAATGTTTTTAAAATGCCCCGTCCCCCGTCCCCCATCCTGAGATGGACAACATGCATATTGTAAAGCAGGATATCTCTCTGCCATCGTCGAAAACAATAAGAGCTGTCAATTAGGGTTGTTCCTGGGAGGCCTGGGGAAAACTCACAATGGCAGTTTCTTATTTTCACTGAAATGTCCCTCACATGGTCCGGAGCACAAGTTGAAACCCAATTTTTGTCACAGTAAGGGGAAAGAACAGTGAAATTTGAGCTTAATCCGCAGGAGGGAAACGTTTCTCTGTGATGATATCATGCCTGTCAGGAAGTGTGGGCTGTTAGCAGTGGGATATATTGGTGTAATGAGGTAACAGAGAGCAGGAGCAGAGTGAAAGTGTCCTTCCACCTCAAACAGCCAACGCCACTAGGATGGCAGAGACACTGTGAAACTGTGG
>NW_019943053.1:112226-179623 GCF_002910315.2 Salvelinus sp. IW2-2015 | reverse complement strand
GGTGGAGATGGAATTAACGGACAGAGATGGCACAAGCAGTGTGTGTGTGTGTGTGTGTGTGTGTGTGTGGTGTGTGTGGGTGTGTGTGTGTGTGTGTGTGTGTGTGTGTGTGTGTTGGTGTGTGTGTGTTGTGTGTGGGTGTGTGGTGTGTGTGTGGGTGCCTGTGGTGGATTTGGAGCCATATAAAATCAAATACAATTTTAGGTATGCTAGGTTAACATACACATGGTTAAGGCAGATAAATGTTGTAATTCGCATGGATGTCTCTTTACAGTAGTTAAGTTTAAATGCATGTCCAGTGGTGTCTGTGTGTGTGTGTGTTATACAGAACCATGGCATGGATGTGTTGCTGGGAGGATTCATGTGTGAGCGTGCTGTGGTCTGTGACATGGCTTCTGCAGGAGGGTGGAAATCAACCTTAGTCTCCAGAATGGGGCAGGTATTTACACACTACTGTTTTACCATGTAGCGGTGTAGCAAACTACTGGAACTACAGACTACTGTTTCACCATGTAGCAATGTAGCTAACTACTGCAATTACACACTACTTTTTTTTGCTAATTTAAAGAATCTCAATTATAAAATATATTTTGATTTGTTTATCACTTTTTTGGTTACTACATGATTCCATATGAGTTTTTTCATAGTGTTGATGTCTTCACTATTATTCTACAATGTAGAATAATAGTTAGGAATAAAATACATAGAATGAGTAGGTGTGTCCAAACTTTTGACCGGTACTGTATATATTTTTTCTCATTCAAAATGGACCATTATGATGGAAGCCTGGAGGCTGTTCCAGGCGTGAAGATATTTAAATTTCTCTAGGGATAGCCTAATATTGTCTTTCAGTTCGAAGAACATCCAAATAATATCAACAAGAACCATCAATTAATTAACTGACGTATTTGGCAGTTTATCAATTCAGTTGCGCAATATCATCCAATTTATCACTTGATTGGCACAATATCTTCTCTCAAAAGAGAAGTTGGCACTGTGAAAGTTTAGACAAGACAGATCATTCATCTGTAGGCTACATTTGTTTTAAGCATCATTTTGTAATAATTTATTACAAGGTAGTTTGGATGTAGTGAACTACTTTTTTAAAGTAACTTTAGTTAAGTAAATTATATTTTTCTCAAGGGTAGCTTTAGTGTAGCTTAAGTAATTGTTAACTTGGTAAACTATATTTTTCTTAAGTGTAGTTTAAGTGTAGCTTAAGTAATTGTTAGCTTGGTAAACTATATTTTCAGAGTAGCTTTTCTAACACAAGATAATGGATACACTAAGGGCCAGCTGCGCAAAGTTAATTTAAATCTATGAGAGAAATAGTCCTGTCCCCAACACCTCTCAAAAATAGTCTCTTCAATAAATTATCGTCTAGCTGTTGAAATCCTTTGTGTATTTGCATGGTGCTGCACTGAGTAATATTTTGGAGAGAGAGAGAGCTTTGGAGGAGTTTTAATGTCAAGGTAAATCAGATATTCTCCATCAGATAAGAGAAAGGACGGATGTGATATTGCCCACATGATGTTTACAGGTTGGGGAGAGGCTTGGGAGAGTGATGATCAAAGAGCGTAAAAAGCAACACTTTTACACAAAACTTACGGAGATTTATTAACCATAATGCCTTTTTGCTCTCAAATCAAATCAAAATGTATTTGTCACACGCTTTGTAAACAACATGTGTAGACTAACAGTGAAATGCTTGCTTGCGGGTCCTTTTTCAACAATTCAGAGTTAGAGCAAAAAAAGTAATCGAAATATTGACACAAGTAATAAATACACAGTGAATAACAAATAACAATGACGAGTAACAATAACATGGCTACCAGTACTAGGTTATAACATGGCTATATACAGGAAGTACCAGGTAATAACATGGCTGTATACAGGGAGTACCAGGTAATAACATGGCTATATACAGGAAGTAACAGGTAATAACATGGCTATATACAGGAAGTACCAGGTAATAACATGGCTATATACAGGGAGTACCAGGTTATATAGTGGCTATATACAGGAAGTACCAGGTAATAACATGGCTATATACAGGAAGTACCAGGTAATARCATGGCTATATACAGGGAGTACCAGGTTATAACATGGCTATATATGAGAGCTCCAGAGTTTCTCTTTGGAGATGGGTGAACCTTCCAGAAGGACAACCATCTCTTCAGCACTCCACCAATCAGGCCTTTATGATAGAGTGGCCAGACAGAAGCCACTCCTCAGTAAAAGGCACAAGACACCGACACGGCCCGCTACCAAAGACTGTGGGCTCTCCTTCTCCGTGGCCRACGTGAGTAAAACATTTAAATGTGTTAACCCTCGCAAGGCTGCCGGCTTAGACGGCATCCCTAGCCGCGTCCTCAGAGCATGYGCAGACCAGCTGACTGGTGTGTTTACGGACATATTCAATCAATCCTTATCCCAGTCTGCTGTTCCCACATGCTTCAAGAGGGCCACCATTGTTCCTGTTCCCAAGAAAGCTAAGGTAACTGAACTAAATGACTATCGCCCCGTAGCACTCACTTCTGTCATCATGAAGTGCTATGAGAGACTAGTCAAGGATCATATCATCTCTATCTTACCTGTCACCCTAGACCCACTTCAGTTTGCTTACCGCCCCAATAGGTACACAGACGACGCAATCACACTGCACACTGCCCTAACAAATCTGGACAAGAGGAATACCTATGTAAGAATGCTGTTCATTGACTACAGCTCAGGATTCACCACCATAGTACCCTCCAAACTCATCATTAAGCTTGAGACCCTGGGTCCGCCCTGTGCAACTGGGTCCTGGACTTTCTGACGGGCCGCCCCCAGGTGGTGAATGTAGGAAACAACATCTCCACCCTGCTGATCCTCAACACTGGGGCCCCACAAGGGTGTGTTCTCAGCCCTCTCCTGTACTCCCTGTTCACCCATGACTAAGTGACCATGCACGCCTCCAACTCAATCATTAATTTTGCAGACGACACTACAGTGGTAGGCTTGATTACCAACAACGACCAGACAGCCTACAAGAAGGAGATGAGGGCCCTTGGAGTGTGGTGTCAGGAAAACAACCTCTCACTCAATGTCAACAAAACAAAGGAGATGATCGTGGACTTCAGGGATCAACAGAGGGAGCACCCCTATATCCACATCGACTGGACAATAGTGGAGATGGGGGAAAGTTTTAAGTTCCTCGGTGTACACATCACGGACAAACTGAAATGGTCCACCCACACAGACAGCGTGGTGAAGAAGGCACACCAGCGCATCTTCAACCTCAGGAGGCTGAAGAAATTTGGCTTGCCACCTAAAACCCTCACAAACTTTTACAGATGCACAATCGAGAGCATTCTGTCGGGCTGTATCACGGCCTGGTACAGCAACTACACCGCCCTCAACCACAAGGCTCTCCAGAGGGTAGTGCGGTCTGCACCACGCATCATCGGGGGGAAACTACCTGCCCTCCAGGACACCTACAGCACCTGATGTCACAGGAAGGCCAAAAAATAGCACCAAGGACAACAACCACCCGAGCCAATGCCTGTTCACCCCGGTATCATCCATAAGGTAGTTGTTGGGAATTTGTTAGAATACTTGTTAGATATTACTGCACTGTCGGAACTAGAAGCACAAGCTTTTTGTTATACTCACATTAACATCTGGTAACCATGTGTATGTGACCAATAAAATTCGATTTGATTTGTTTTGAAACAAGATTCTCTGGTCTGATGAAAGCAAGATTGTACTCTTTGGCCTGAATGCCAAGCGTCACGTCTCGAGGAATGCTGGCACCATCCCTACAGTGAAGCATAGTTGTGGCAGCATCATGCTGTGGGGATATTTTTCAGCGGCAGRGACTGGGAGACTAGTCAGGATCGAGGGAAAGATGAACAGAGCAAAGCACAGAGAGATCCTTGATGAACCTGCTCCAGAGACCTCTGAAGACTGAAGCGAAGGACAACAACCCTAAGCACACAGCCAAGACAACGCAGGAGTGGCTTCAAAACAAGTCTCTGAATGTCCTTGAGTGGCCCAGCCAGAGCTTGGACTTAAACCCGATTGAACGTCTCTGGAGAGACCTGGAAATAGCTGTGCAGCGATGCTCCCCATCCAACCTGACAGAGCTTGAGAGGATATGCAGAAKAATGGGAGAAACGTAAAAATATTTAACCTTTATTTAACTGGCAAGTCATTTAAGAACAAATTCTTATTTACAATGATGGCCTACTCCGGCCAAACCCGGACGGTGCTGGGCCAATTGTGCGCCGCCTTATGGGACTCCCAATCACGGTCAGATGCGATACAAATACAGGTGTGCCAAGCTTGTAGCGTCATACCCAAGAAGACTTGAGGCTGTAATCACTGCCAAAGGTACTTCAACATAGTACTTAGTAAAGGGTCTGAATACTTTTATTTATGTTTTCTTTAAAAAAAAGCTTTTTGCTTTGTCATTATGGGGTATAGTGTACAGTATAGATTGATGAGGGGAAAAATTGATGAGCAATTTTTTGTCTTGTTTAGCAGTCTTTTGGCTCGGGTGTAGAAGCTGTTCAGGGTCCTGTTGCTTCCAGAYGTTGTGCACTGGTACCACTTGTCATGCGGTAGTAGTGAGAACAGACTATGGCTTGGGTAGCTGGAGTCTTTGACAATATTTTGGGCCCTCCTCTTACACGCCTTTCATAGAGGTCCTGGATGTTAGGAAGCTCTTGCGGTCGGGTGCCTTGCAGTTGCAATACAAAGCGGTGAGGCAGTCAAGAGGCTCTCAGTTGTGCAGCTGTACAACTTTTTGATGTTGTTTTCCGTTTTGCTCTGCAATCCCTACATTTGTCACGGAACTTGTCTGAAGGTAACCGGTACTGGTTTTAGAAAATAAATGGAAGTATGAAGGTAGTTTTGTGCCTACCCGAATAAAGAGCTTAAATGTGTGTAATAAAAACTTAAAATATTTCCTGAGCTTTCTGATATCTCCTAGATATTGGACAGACGCCTCAATACCTTGTTTCTTATGATACATTTTTTTTTACTGTCTTTTTTGCTATTTTATGAATGCTTTTCTCTGGGCTATATTTTAAAGGCCAAATTCAATATTTTCTATATATGTTTTATACCTTAAGGGGTCCTACTCTGGCAACAAGGCAGTTGCTTTACCTCTGGCTACAAGGCAGTTGGTTTACCTCTGGTAACAAGGCAGTTGGTTTACCTCTGGCTACAAGGCAGTTGGTTTACCTCTGGTAACAAGCCAATTGGTTTCCTCTGGTAACAAGGCAGTTGGTTTACCTCTGGTAACAAGGCAGTTGGTTTCCTCTGGTAACAAGGCAGTTGGTTTCCTCTGGTAACAAGGCAGTTGGTTTACCTCTGGTAACAAGGCAGTTGGTTTACCTCTTGGTCACAAGCAGTTAGGTTTACTCTGGTAACAAGGCAGTTGGTTTACCTCTGGTAACAAAGCAGTTGTTTACCTCTGGTAACAAAGCATTGGTTTAACCTCTGGTAACAAGGCAGTTGGTTTACCTCTGGTAACAAAGCAGTTGGTTTACCTCTGGTAACAAGGCAGTTGGTTACCTCTGGCAATAGAGTGTATTGTTGCGCAGCAGAGCTTTAGAGGTGAATCCTATGAAATCCTCCAAACAGAGGGCTCTCCAGACCCAGTCACAACAGACCCGTTTCAGCTGTGGAGGGAGTTCATGGCCATATAGCAAATCAGAGATTAATATTTGATATGGCTACTGAAATACCGAGATACGTAATTCAGTTTATGACAGAAAAGAATGAGAGTGATAATTCAGTTGCAGACCCAATAATCCCCTGAAATAACAAGCTTATGGGGCTAAACCCTCTATAATTTTATTTTCCGTACAGTGGGATTATATTTACATCAAAGCAGGACTGCTGATTCGCGTCTAACAAATCAATAGACAGAAGAGCCGCATTCATGCTTAGTACGTGGCAAAGTGGAGCAGGGGGAGAGCTGGGGTTTGGAGCTTGAGTAGAGCCTGGAGATAGTGTCTGGATGGGAGATATCCGACCTGCTAAGGCGCTACTCCCTTTGTGCTCTRCTCTGTGGATTACAGCTGCTGGGTGGACTTTGCACCAAAATTATTTTTTATTCCTGATGGGTTATTCTCCTAGGCAAAATGTACTGTGTTTCTTTAGTTCATTAGTTGTCATGCTGTGAAGGTTTAGATTGGGGAAACCCCTTTAGGGCTAGAAGGGAATTAGTATGCTTACTACATATGTTTTGTGAATTATCAGATGAGGATTTCTGTGTTTCTACATTTCTGCAATACATTTTTTGCTGTACTGATTGTTGTTAGTAAAATGGATGAATACAGGTTTATCTTACACTGCTTACCATTTGAATTMTTTTAAGCAGTCAAAGGTGATATAATGGATTTTCTTGTAACCAAATCATTCCATACATTGGGCTCCCGAGTGGCGCAGCGGTCTAAGGCACTGCGTCTCAGTGCAAGAGGCGTCACTACAGAGTCCCATAGAGCGGCGCACAATTGGCCCAGCGTCGTMCGGGTTTGGCCGGTGTAGGCAGTCATTGTAAATAAGAATGTATTCTTAACTGACTTGCCTAGTTAAATAAAGATTAAATAAATACAATACGAATTGATTGATTGATTGGCACACTGCACTCAACAGGTCAAACCACAAGGCAGGGGTGAACGTGGCAAGGAAACATTTAACTGCAAATTCTTTGTGAAAATACATGCAACACATGCTATTTGAAATGTCACTGTCCGTTTTGATGACWGGGGCACTTTTTTGCGATGTCAAAATGTGCCCCTGTATGTAGAGTTGCCAGAGTTCCCATTCAGAGATCTGTTTCTGCCAGGCCAAGCAGCATAGCCTCTCTGAGGTAATCAGCCTGTGAGGGCTGCAACCCTGCCTGTCCCAAGGACATAGCTTTCCTCTGCTCTCCTCTCCTAATCTCCTCTCCTCCCACTGACTGCCACTATTTTCCCATTCCAACGAAGCCATCTTCTTATTCCTCCTCTGAATATTCTCTGTTGCCTTAGGAACATGAGGGAATGGGGCCGCTTGGTTCGCTCTGTGTTTTTATCTGAACGCTACGTAATTTCATATGAGGGACTGTCTCCATGTAGGAATTGCAGAGGGAAGCAGCTCTGAGGAAATCAGTGATGCATTACGCTAGCAGTACATTTAATCTTCTGCTATCACCCTCCCTAGGTGCCACAGAGTATGTACGGAATGCATAGTAGCTCTTCAAAAGGGCTTTGGCGATTTTAAAAGAGTGCAGAATATGATTTCCAAAGAATTTTAATCAGTCCCTTGTATCAGCTATGTGTGAACACTGGTCTCTCTCTTTCCAGGAAAGACAGGGGAATAGAGGGAGTGGGACACACACAGGAAATGCTGTTGTGAATTATTTGTCTCACTTTGCATCAGCCTGTAGACCACTGGTTTAATAAGGCTGAGCGGTGAGGGCTCGGAGCTCTGCACAGGCAGAGACACGCGAAGACGAGTCGAGTGGAGATTGATTAGGGTAACGCGTCTACACGACCGAGCCTAGTCATCCCTGAACTGGGCCTGGCAGGGACCTCAAGTGCTCCACTAGATTAGGACGGTGCACAGCAGAAGTAATACATGGCTGAGGAACACCGATTCCTGATGGCAGGCTGGGCTGTTGGGAGAGAAGAGAGCTGGGCTCGGTAATAGGTCAAAGCTATTACTGGGGCATCATCGTGTAAGCTCCATCCCTGTGGGCTCAACCTGTACAAGAAAAAAAATGGAATATATCAACTCATCATATCCATCACTGAATAATATAACCTTTATAGAAAGGAACACAATGTGTCGATGTGTATTGAAATTAGTTTATAATAGCCTCAATCAATAGTTATTGATTTAAAGATGCCCCTAGAGGGCAATTCTGCCCCGACTTTTGACGTAATTCCTGTCCTAGAGCGGAAATGTTTGTTTAGTTCCACCTCCGAAGAATGACGCAGGCTCCTATTACATATTCACGAATTGGGGGTGTGAACGTCCACATGGAGTGGAGAGAAACATCAACAAATAGAGAGGGCAGTCAGTGTTGCTAGCTAGCATGCTAACCTTATCTAGCTAGCTAGCATGCTAACCTTATCTAGCTAGCATGCTATTTTGCTAACCTTAACTAGCTAGCTAATGTTATCTGTTGTTGCTGGTTTTTTAACTACACAGTGTTCAAAAGATTAGCCAGCTGCCAATGGCTGGTTCTGGAGCTGGATTTGTCATAAGCATTTAGGGAAAACTTTGCCACATATGGATAGGGGAAACCAGTATCTTTGACTTCGCCGTCTATTGTTTTCTCCAAAATTTTGGCATAATGCTTCCATAAATTGCGGCTGCGAAGCCACCATATAAATAGTTAAAAATAATAAGATGAAGCTCTGGAAATACAGATAACTATTATGCAGTTTGGGCTAAACTGTTTTTTATATTGTAATGGACAAGGTGCAACCTTTGGTAGACTGCTGGTAGGCTCCTCGGCTGCGGTACAGCAAAGCCAAGTCAAAGCAAACTGGCTCTAACCGGAATAGAAAGAAGATTGGGAGGCCCCAGTGCACAACTGAGCAAGAAGACAAGCACATTAGAGTGTCTAGTTTGAGAAACAGATGCCTCAGAAGTACTCAACTGGCAGCTTCATTAAATAGTACCTGTAAAACACCAGTCTCAACGTCAACAGTGAAGAGGCAACTCTGGGATGCTGGCTTTCTAGGCATGAAAGTTGTTTATTCTAACCTGTCACGTTATTCATCCTAACCTGCCACATTAGTTATCCTAACCTTCCACATTATTTATCCTAACCTGCCACTTTAATGATCCTAACCTTCCACATTATTTATCCTAACCTACCACGTTGTTTATCCTAACCTGCCACGTTAGTTAACCTAACCTGCCATGTTATTTATCCTAACCTGCCATGTTATTTATCCTAACTTGCCACGTTATGTATCCTAACCTGCCACGTTATTCATCCTAACCTGCATGGTATTTATCCTAACCTGCCACGTTGTTTATCCTAACCTGCCACGTTAGTTATCCTAACCTGCCACGTTAATGATCCTTACCTACCACGTTAATGATCCTAACCTACCACGTTATTCATCCTAACCTGCCACGTTAATAATCCTACCTACCACGTTATTATCCTAACCTGCCATGTCTAATTTCATCCTAACCTGCCATGTTATTTATCCTAACCTGCCATGTTTATTTATCCTAACCTGCCATGTATTTATCCTAACCTGCCATGCTATTTAATCCTAACCTGCCACGTTAGTTATCCTAACCTGCCACGTTAGTTAACTTAACCTGCCATGTTATTTATCCTAACCTGCAGTTAATGATCTACTACCACGTTATTTATCCACTGACACATTAGTTATCTAATCTGCCACGTTATTTATCCTAACCTGCCACATTAGTTATCCTAACCTACGCACGTTAATGATCCTAACCTACCACGTTATTTATCCTAACCTGCAACGTTAATGATCCTAACCTACCACGTTATGTATCCTAACCTGCCACGTTAGTTATCCTGACCTGCCATGTTATTTATCCTAACCTGCCATGTTAGTTATCCTAACTAACCACGTTAATGATCCTAACCTACCACGTTATTTTATCCTAACTGCCACGTTAATGATCCTAACCTACCACGTTATTTATCCTACTACCACGTTAATGATCCTAACCTACCACGTTATTTTCCTAACCTGCCATGTTAGTTATACCTAACCTGCCCACGTTATTTATCCTAACCTGCCATGTTATTTATCCTAACCTGCCATGTTAGTTTTCCCAACCTGCCATGTTATTTATCCTAACCTGCCACATTAGTTATCCTAATCTGCCACGTTATTTATCCTAACCTGCCACGTTATTTATCCTAATCTGTCACGTTAGTTATCAACCTGCCATTGTTTTTATCCTAACCTGCCACGTTAGTTATCTGACCTGCCATGTTATTTATCCTAACCTGCCAATGTAGTATCTAACCTGCCATGTTATTTATCCTAACCTGCCATGTTATTTATCCTAACCTGCCATGTAAACAAACCATCTGTGGCAACAAATCATCAGTATCACCACAGGTTTCTTTATCCTGACTCTGAGACTGATTATCTGAGGTGAAATAGTGGCGTGGACCCCCGCACACTGTGTACTGTATACCTGCAAAAGGTTGACGTACACATCGTTTCAGCCATACAAACCTTAATCAAAGCAACAGAGTGTTTACGAGTATGTAACATAACAAATAAATACCTGTTTGTTRACAGTTGAACCAGTGATTTACAATGGCGTTCTCTGCAACCTAACAGGAACAACTTTGCCTGACATTATACTAACCGTTAGTAGGTAATTTCATCAATGTTATTGGTAATACACTAAACTGAACGGAAGTGAGAGTAACTGAATCTATGGACTTAAAACGACCACTCTATCTGAGCACAACATCTGAGCCACAGCACTCAGAGATTCTAGGTAATCTACAAGATAATGCTGTTGTTTATCTGTGCTGCTGTAGCTGTTATGTATGTAGCCATACACTGAGGAAAGTATCTCTGAGTGTGAGCTAAGGTTAAGCTGGTGGTAAAAGATGTATTATTAATTCATCACACATACATTTTTGTCATTCACCCATATCCCGCCAGGCTCATTTCCGTGTAGAGAAAACAATCTTCATTTGGGCATGATGAGCATTAATATCAAATCAAATCAAATTGTAYTRGTCACATSCSCCAAATACAACAGATGTAGACCTTACAGTGAAATGCTTACTTACGAGCCCCTAACCAACAATGCCCTTAAAAAAAAATACAGATAAGAAAAAGAAATAAAAGTAACAAGTAATTAAARAGCAGCAATAGAATAACAATAGCGAGACTAKAAACAGGGGGGTACCGGTACAGAGTCAATGTGCGGGGGCACCTGTTAGTTGACAGAGGAAAGGTGAAGGCCAGGAAGGAGTCTGGGGGTGTGGGAGGAGGCAGAATCCTGGACCCTGATTGAGACAAATAAATGAAGTTGTGAAACTGCCCCCCCTTTATCTCAAATGGAGAAACTGTCACCAATCACATTGACACCTTGATTTATTTGTCTCAATCATGGTCTAGGATTCTGCCTCCTGCTTCTAGATTCCACACTAGAAGGCAAACCAACCCAGGGCTTGATGCCGTCAAGGATTTCTGCTCACTGGTATTTACTTACCAATCCTGCTTTCATGTAAGCAAGAGCAGAATAAATGCCTACAGAAATATCTCAGAATATATCAGGCACACTGAATTTCTTAGGGTATGCATTAATTTGATAGTAATAATTAAATACATGATAAGAATACAGAATATAAATAAGCAATGGATTACAAGAAATGTAATTGTAGTACATAACCAGTACATACCAGGTCGCCCTATCAAAATCGTTGTTTAACCTCAATTAGTCTTACCTAGGGCGGCACACATTTGGCCCAGCGTCGTCTGGGTTAGGGGAGGGTTTSGCCGGGGTAGGCCTTCATTGTAAAATAAGAATTTGTTTTTAACCGACTTGCCTAGTTAAATAAAGGTCAAATAAATAAATAAATAATACCTGGTTAAATATAGGTTAAATATATATTTATATATATATACTGTATATATATATAAAAAAAAAAAAAAAATTTTTAAAACATGTTTTATTTTTTATTAAATAACAGCATGTCCTATTGTGTATGTGCTCATGGCATTGGACTAGTCTCTTTTAAAATTATTATCTCAACCTTAAGGTCTTCTCACTCTTCATGAACGAGGACATGGAGCAGGGTAGTGGGTTTGATTCCTGGGACCACCCATACGTAAAATGTCTGCTAAATGGCATATACAGTATTATTATAGCACCCTGTGTTACAAACAGTAAAGGCCTTTTAAAGGAACTGTCCAGTGTTTCCCAATTTCTATGAAATATTACATMATTAATTATAATATTGATGAAATAGTTTTTCCTTCCAATTTTTTTTGTTAAGCATGTTAAAAAGCAGCTTAACGGCCTCCCGAGTGGCGCAGCGGTCTAAGGCACTGCATCGCAGTGTTGCTGCGTCACTACAGCCTGTGGGATTCCCATAGGAGTCCCATAGGGCGGCACACAATTGGCCCTGCGTCGTCTGGGTTAGGGGAGGGTTTGGCCAGGGGGGCTTTTCTTGGCTCATCGCGCTCTAGCAACTCTTGTGGCGGGCCGGGAGCCTCCARGCTGACTTCGGTCGTCAGTTGAACAGTGTTTCCTCCGACACGGGTGCAGCTGGCTTCCAGGATAAGTGAGCAGGTGTTAAAAAGTGCAGTTTGGCAGTTTGTTTYGGAGGATGCATGACTCGACCTTCGCCTCTCCCGAGCCCGCTTGGGAGTTGCAGCGATGAGAACATTTTTAAGAAAAAGCAGCTTTTCTGTGTTGAAATGGTGTGGGCGTATCCAAACAACACAATCTTTGCTCATTACAGATATCCATGTGAGTAAACCACTGATTGGCCAGCTCAGCCAATGAGCCAACATGGTTTTTGAAKAATTTTTCTCCAATTTATGCTTTGGCCACAAATATGAGTATAAGACAAGTCAACGACATTATTTGGATATGAGTTAACGGAATATTAACTTTTAAAAGTGAGATTTTCCCTGCAGAATTATTTTTATGTACAATTAGTAGTCACTTCAAAATGAAGTGTGCCCAATCCCCTCTCAGGCCTCTCAAACCGTAGTGTTGATGCTGGGATTGTCAAGGACAGAGATCGATATCTGTTCTGCCTTGTGGCATGGTGCTGCCGCWGTGGCAGTGCCCTCTGTGCCCTCCGTTGCCTTGTGTAGACCACTACTCCTGTTACAGTACTACCGGGCCAAGGGGTGATTTAGCAAACCTTGCYTTTGTCTTGGTTACAGTGGACCTAAAGTCATCCGAAAGCAGGAGAGAGAAACCTCATCGATCCACATCCATTCTCTACAGAAAGCAGTGCTCACTGTATTTATCATTAGCTTGAATAAGTAACCGGCTCCAGGGGCTGATATTGTATTCCCTTACAGTCCTCCCTCTCCACTCAATAATAATAGAATTATTGAATGCCAGTCGAACAGAGAACAATGACGCACACACACACACACACACACACACACACACACAATACCAGACATTGCAACGTAATTGCCGAAGGAGTTTTCTGCTCATTTGAAAAATGATGGGCTATAGCTTCAGGGTAAATGATGACAATTAATGTCAGTTAAGCCATAAAAAGGTGTTTAAGCAAACGTTTGGAATAAAGATTCCTTTTTACTAACCCCTCCTCCCACAACCTTTTGATCTCATCTGCATTTAATCGTGCAAATGCTCAATTTTAAATCACCACACTTACATATTCATCATTCAAATAATTTTCTTGAAATGAATAGGCCTATTCAGTATAGGCATTTCATATGAACCTAGATTGGCATAGAGTGAGAGAAATTCAAACAGCCAACCTCAGTTGTACCTACAKAAACAATCACAGGCTGCTGCTCAGTAACTGGACAGAGCAATGTGCTTACTGTGGGTATGGGAAGGGTAAATAAGGCATGGGTATTCCACAGGGCTTGTATATATAGTAGAGTCTCTGATGTATTAGGCATTGTAAMGGCATTTTCCTGGAGTTGACTATTAATAACGTCCGCGACCTTGATTATAATGAATGAAAATTGTCTTGGCAAGGATTGATTTCAGGGTCTTMATTTCTCCATCGTAGCAGCTTGTCCAARCTATGATTTGAGGGAACAGATGGATAAAGTATTTAGGTTTCTGTTGCAACTGCTGAAAATCCATTGCGTTCCATTTACAAWGCAGACAAARGTGACTYGGTTAATTTGACCATGAAAGACCATCTTTAGTTGTCAGCGAAAGTAAATGTCCAAAGGCAACAGAGCATTGGTTATGAGAACTGACAAATAATTGAATTATCCAAGCTCACATTTAAAGGTCATTGTGTTTCTACTGCACTGCAATGCTGTACTCAAATTATTATTTGAGCGAATACCAGTTTAGGAATTTTGAAATAMAAGTCAGTTCCTTCACTGTAAATATAGAAAGTCTSAAAACTCCATGATTGTGTAATGAAACCATGAAAAGTAGTTCACCTAAGCTGGTGTTTGAATGTAATCCCAATGTTAGTGTTTCAATACACAGCATGTGTTTTAAAACATACATTAAGTACTCTGAAACAACCAAAGTGGTTCTTCGACCTGAATATTGGTGATTTTAAGAGAGTGTTGTTCCTCATACAATCAATGGTTTAGAAATGCAAATGGTTTATAGCCTAAATATTGATTGAGGATTAGGGCCAATGGAGAATATTTTTTGAGGAATTCCACCTTTATTCTTTCAATGCTTTATTTAGTCAGGTTAGAAACAGGAKKGGCAGTAAAATGATACATTTCTATGGGAATATGCCCACTCAGAAATCATCATCAGCCAGATGTGGAGGTCCTGGGCGGGCGTGGTTACACGTGGTCTGCATTTGTGAAGCCGGTTGGACGTACTGCCAAATTCTCTAAAATGACGTTGGAGGCGGCTTATGGTAGAGGAATTTACAGTACCAGTCAAAAGTTGGCACACCTACTCATTCCARGATTTTTCTTTATTTTTACTGTGTTCTACATTGTAGAATAATAGTGAWGACATCAACTATGAAATAACACATATGGAATAATGTAGTAACCATAAAAGTGTTAAACAAATAAATATATTTTATATTTGAGATTCTTCAAATTAGCCACCCTTAACTCGATGACAGCTTTTGCACACCTCTTGGAATTCTCTCAACCAGTGTCACGCTCTATCATAATGCTCTAACCAACTGAGCCCGTGTGGCTCAGTTGGTAGAGCATGGCGCTTGCAACGCAGGGTTGTGGGTTCATTCCCCATGGGGGGACCAGGAAGAATATGTATGAACTTTCCAATTTGTAAGTCGCTCTGGATAAGAGCAGCTGCTAAAAATGACTTAAATGTAAATGGACCAAGATGTAGCGTGGTAGTTTTCCATGCTTTTATTAGGAAGAGAAAAACTCAAAGAGCAAAAACAATAAAGCTCACAAATGAACCGTGATGCTGATATGATGCTCACTGGCAACTATACCTAGACAAGATCCCATAAAGCACAAATGGGGAAATGGCTACCTAATATAATCCCCAATCAGAGACAACGATAAACAGCTGCCTCTGATTGGGAACATACCAGGCCAACATAGATATTTAATTCCCTAGATAACCCACCCTTAATCACACCGACCTAACCAACATAGAGAATAAACAGCTCTCTATGGTCAGGGCGTGAACAACCAGCTTCATGAGGTAGGCACGTGGAATGCATTTCAATTAACAGGTGTGCCTTGTTAAAAGTTATTTGTGCATTTATTTTCTTCTTAATGCATTTGCGCCAATCAGTTCTGTTGTGACAGTAGGGGAGGTATAGTCCATATTATGGCAAGAACAGCTCAGACTCTACTAGTAGCACTAGTTTCTGTTGTGATAATAATGTTAGCTAGACCTACTAGTAGACTAGTTCTGTTGTGATAATAACGTTAGCTAGACCTACTAGTAGGCTAGTTCTGTTGTGATAATAACGTTAGCTAGACTACTAGTAGACTAGTTCTGTTGTGATAATAATGTTAGCTAGATTACTAGTAGAACGTTCTGTTGTGATAATAATGTTAGCTAGACTACTAGTAGACTAGTTCTGTTGTGATAATAACGTTAGCTAGACCTACTAGTAGACTAGTTCTGTTGTGATAATAACGTTAGCTAGACCTACTAGTAGACTAAGTTTTTGTTGTGATAATAAGTTAGCTAGACCTACTAGTAGACTAGTTTTCTGTTGTGATATTAACATTAGTTGTGTTGTGTCAGAGCTAAAGGGAAACTAGACAATATTTGGTGTGTTTTTCCAGTCTCCCTACATAATTATGATAGTGATAAAAGGGTGATAAAAGGGTGTTTCAGACATAATTCTGAGTGATGAGAGGGTGTTTCAGACAGAATACATTTTCGTGCCAGGAGAGTTGATGTCATTGGTTGATTGGGCCTGCTGTCTAATCTAAAAATGAAGAGAGTCATGTTTTATTGCAATTATTGTGGCCTTTGTGTTTCGCCGATTGCACAATCACGCAAGTAGATATGGTTGTCCTTGTTCAACAGAGCTATTGGACTTGTCTCAACGATGYTCATATCTGCCAGGACATTGCAGGATATCTAGGTTGACAAATTTCCCCAGGCTTTGTAAAGACTACAGCCTGAAGGGAGTCATACTTCCTTGTTCCCACCCTYGAAGGCAGGCTGCTCAAAACGGGGGCGGTACTAGTTTACAGGTTCACTGTCTATCCGAGGCCGCTAAATAATTAKCTACAATAGCTGCTTCTGACGATTCCTCTTCTCAAGAAGAGCTGGACGACAAAACATTTTTAGATGTTCTTCTACAAAGGAACATACARCCCTATTTATTTGAGCTGGAATACACTGAAGATGAGTTGAGACGGCAAGAAAAATAATTGAGACCAGCAAGCAGCGGCAGCCTAGACCAGCTGGACCAGGACTCATGAGGGTAAATTACAAATGAGTAAGTTATTTTGCTGTCGGTAGCTAGCTACCAATATAATATATATTTTAACCGAGGCAGTGTTCGGTATAGTGCAATTTGGTGATCAATTCGGCCATAACAGGGATTGCTAGAATGACTACAAGCCAAGCTAGCCAAGTTTAGCTAGCTAGCTAGCTGTGTTGTTTGCTATAAATAAAATGTACTGTAGTCTAACGTTATAGCTAGCTAGCTAACTAGCCTCAGTGCCTCTCATTATGAGCAAAACTGGATAAATGTTTAGATGATGGCAGAGATTAAAGGAATTACTTTGGCTTGATTATATTAGTATTGGAGTAACTATACCTGTGTGTTGTAGCTAGCTAACTAGCTAACGTGTGTCTGTGAGATGTCTCATATTCCACACCGTGCTTCTACTGAAGGAATACATACAGTAACTTTACACAACGATTGCCCATGAATGTGTAATGGCRTTTTCGTCTTTCTCACAAACATTACCGCTTGGATACAAAGAAGTTAATGAATCTCAAGATGAGATATGAATGGTCTGAAACACACCATATGCAAGTATTCCTTTTGTAGAACTGTAGTATTTATTATAGGCGTTAGTAGTATATTTCTACTGTATATATGTCATATAGTAAATTACAGTAGCTGTTCCTGCATACTCACCTTGGTCTCCAGAGCAAATAAACTTAGAATGGGGCCTCCCAAGTGGAGCAGCAGTCTAAGGCACTTCATCGCAGTGCTAGAGGCGTCACTACAGACCTGGGTCCGATCCCGGGCTGTGTCACAACCGGCCATGATCGGGAGACCCATAGGGTGGCGCATAATTGGCCCAGCGTCGTCCGGGTTAGAAGAGAGTTTGGCCGGGGKGGCTTTACTTGGCTCATTGCATTCTAGCAACTCCTTGTGGCAGACCGGKSGCCTGTAGGCTGACCTCATTGGTCAGTTGAACGGTGTTTCCTCCGACACATTGGTGCGAATGGCTTCCGGGTTAAGCGGGCGGGTGTTATGAAGGGGGGTTAGGCAGGTCATGTTTCTGAGGACGCATAACTCGACCTTCGCCTCCCGAGTCCATTGGGGAGTTGCAGCGATGAGACARCATCGAAATTGTGGAGAAAAGGGGGGAAGAATACAAAAAAATACAATAAAATATGTTTTTTTTAATACAAGCCATGTCTACTTATTTGCTATATTGACAGACTAATATACTGTTTTATTGAAACATGTTTACTTGCCAACAAATTGTTTTTAATGATATACCAACTCCCTGCATCCTTTGTTTCAGCAGTACGTTACATTTCATGAATATGACACTGAATTGATAAAGAAGTTAAGTCAACTCTTTAAATGTTTCTGATGCAGCTGGAAACATTTAGTCTCTTGTCAGAACACTTGTAAAACATATTACAGTGCATTCGGAAAAGTATTCAGACCCCTTGAATTCTTCTACATTTTGTTATGTTACAGCCTTATTCTAAAATTGTTTTTTTTTTAAATCCCCTTATCAATCTACACACAATACCCCATAATGACAAAGCAAAAACTAGTTTTTAAAATGTGAAATATTACATTTACATAAGTATTCAGACTCTTTACTCAGGTCTTTGTTTATGTGCCTTTGACAGTGATTACAGCCTCAAGTCTTCTAGGGTATGATACTTCAAGCTTGGCACACCTGTATTTGGGGAGTTTCTCCCATTCTTCTCTGCAGATCCCTTCAAGCTCTGTCAGGTTTGATAGGGAGCATCGCTGCACAGCTTTTCAGGTCTCTCCAGAGATGTTAGATCGGGTTCAAGTCCGGGCTCTGGCTGGGACACTCAAGGACATTCAGAGGCTTGTCCCGAAGCCACTTCTGCGTTGTCTTGGCTGTGTGCTTAAGTTGGTTGTCCCATTGGAAGGTGAACCTTCTCCCCAGTCTGAGGTCCCGAGCGCTTTGAAGCAGGTTTTCATCAAGGATCTCTCTGTACTTTGCTCCGTTCATCTTTCCCTCGATCCTGACTAGTCTTCCAGTCCCTGCCGCTGATAAACATCCCCACAGCATGATGCTGCCACCACGCTTCACCGTAGGGATGATGCCAGGTTTCCTCCAGATGTGACGTTTGGCATTAAGGCCATAAAGTTCAATCTTGGTTTCATCAGACCAGAGAATCTTGTTTCTCATTGTCAGAGTCCTTTAGGTGCCTTTTGGCAAACTCCAAGTGGTCCGTCATGTGCTTTTTAATGAGGAGTTGCTTCCATCTGGCCACTCTACCATAAAGGTCTGATTGGTGGAGTCCTGTGGAGATGGTTGTCCTTCCGGGAAGGTTCTCCCATCTCCACAGAGGAACTCTGGAGCTCTGTCAGTGTGACCATCGGGTTCTTGGTCACCTCCCTGACTTTGGCCCTTCCCGATTGCTCAATTTGGTTGGGCGGCCAGCTCTCGGAAGAGTCTTGGTGGTTCCAAACTTCTTCCATTTAAGAATGATGGCAGCTACTGTGTTCTTGGGGACCTTCAATGCTGCAGACATTTTTTGGTACCCTTCCCCAGATCTGTGCCTCGACACAATCCTGTCTCAGTGCTCAACAGATAATTCCTTTGACCTCATGGCTTGGTTTTTGCTCTGACATGCGCTATCAACTGTGGGAGCTTATATAGACAGGTGTGTGCCTTTCCAAATCATGTTCAATCAATTTAATTTACCACAGGTGGACTCCAAGTTGTAGAAACATCTCAAAGATTATCAGTGGAAACAGGATACACCTGAGCTCAATTTCGAGTCTCATAGCAAAGGGTCTGAATACTTATGTAAATAAGGTATTTCTGTTTTTTATTTTTAATAAATGTGCAAAGAAAATAAAAAACTGTTTTACTTTAGTCATTATGGGGTATTGTGTGTAGATTGATGAGGGAAACAAATATTTAATCCATATTAGAATAAGACTGATATGTAACAAATTGTGGAAAAAGTCGTGGGGTCTGAATATTTTGAGTGCACTGTATATAAATCACCATTATATACATATGTACAACAGCTAAGAATATCTAGAATACTACGCATTCTGTATTATACTACCACATCAGTCTAACTGAATATGGATGTTGTGTTGGTTGAATGTTCCAGGCAAGTTCCAGAATGTTCTTCAGCTAGTGAACCTCTTCTTGTGTAGGGTAATGGCAGCTGATTTAGCAAGCTGTGGTGATGTTGGCAGGGATGTTGAGTTTGAGGGGCTGTGACTCTGGCTCCTTGTAGACAACCATCTGGTCCTTTCTGCAATCCACAGCCAGGTTGACAAACCACTCGTACCACTTTCTTCACCGTTCACTCCTTCCACCTATTGCAGAAKATTTGTCTGTGCTGCAAGTCTCCTGGAAAGACATGAAGACTGCTTTTGAGGATGTGTAACCATMCAATAAACCATGTTTGTGATTGCGAGTGATTTCCATTTTTCTAACGGTTTTCAATTGTTATTTTTCACTGCTCATCCCTCTGTCTGTCCTGTGCAACAATTTATCAAAACCGGCCACAAGTTCCCAACCAGAGGTACTAGGACCACTGGAGGTACTTGAGAAGACTCATGAAACCTTAAGCCCAGTGGCGATTTTAACATGTAAATCTTGGTGGGGGGGGAAAAAAGTGAGATGCATGCCAGCAAAGCCACTACACAACACGACACTAAACAATACATGAATCGCACTATAATGGTGACAAACGGTGCCCACAAACTGTTAGTGCCTACATAAAGCTGTCCCAACACCTTACCACTGCTACACCTGGCTATCAGCGGAGCCTTGTCTGGCAGTGAAACATTTCATGCAGCCTCATTTGCTGCCTTTAAAATAAAACATAGCTGATATGGCTGACTTGCTTAAACAAATGTGGTTTCTAATGACAATTGAGATGTACAAACTGGCATAAGAGGATGACAAGCGGATAAGAGGCAATCCGTAATTTCGATTAAGACATTAATGAGCGAGCGACGACAGATGTAGTCAATATAATTATTTGTTCTGCACTTTTGAAATGTTCTGAATTCTGTAGCTGTACATGGGCCGTTCTTTCAGTGTACACCCTGTACACCAAGTCAGAACCGTAAGATAAATAAAGGGGGCATATAAGCAGACAATGAAAATTCTTATAATATTCGATGATTACATTTCTCTAAAACAGGTTATATGCTACATGTGCACCACCAAGTCAGAACAGTAGGTGAAATTAAGAGGTGAAAATAGATCAAAATATTAGGGTGAGGTACATCGAATGCCGTTTGGGTCTTTGCATGTCAAAAAAGATACATGTCAAATAACACTATTTGACGCGTTAAATAATCTTTTAATTTGACACGTCAAAGAACACAATTATATTATAGAATGTTGTGAGTGCTGAATTTGCACGTGCAAGCCAAGCGCCACCACTACTATCAGTAACACTGTCAAAGCTGTACAAAAATAATTCTGCAAACAAGTACACACCAGTCACGAACGATGTGTTTACAATACGGCGTTGGTGAAAATAGACCAGATTATTAGGGTGAGGCACATGGGCTACTAACAGCTTGCTACCCAACATACACTTAGTGTTACTTTCTTAGCTGCAGTATACATATCTCCCTTGCATTTTACATCATTTATGCAGCAGCATAAATGTTACAAGACATTTTTGGACACACATGGGCTGTGCTCACTTAAACAGGAAGGTGGAGTGGCCGTCCTTTGTGGGAAAATTTTGTCATCAAAGTCTGGCATTTTCTGGATTTGTGTTGGGAACTCTGGAAAAAAAAACACACAGCCACTCCACTGAATAGCAGACTAGTAATTCCTCTTCATTATTTCTCTTCATATTACAAGGATTAAAAATGATTTTCCAGTAGATTGTCGACTTGATTCATGATGATGACTGCTAGCTAAGATCAGTCCAATCAAAGCTACTGTACATATGATGTGATTTGACGTGATTTTATCTGTGGCCAATGACATTGAGCCTTCTTGGAAGTGCTCTTCTAATGTAATTCTATGGCAGGACCCAAAGGGTTTAAATGTTAGATGACTACCCTTACTAAGGACTTAGACTTGGCCTGTGAGGTAGTGTCCCCGTGAGTGACAGAACACTGAGCCAATAGGAGCAATGCTCCTATTTTCTGCTGGCTTGCCCCACCACCACAGAAAGCACTGAGCTTTTTTTTGGCTATTATTGTTTGCAAGTTAGTACACTACTCTAGTCTAGGCTGTAAACTACAGTGACATGTCATTTGAATAACCGCTCAAAAGCCTGGCATTTTGAATGCATAATCATAACTGCATCTAGCCTGCCTGATTAGGCAACCATTTGGGTCAGTTATGTGGATTTGTCTCAGCAGTTTAGCGTACAAGGTCCAGACACATTAGCTGTAATATGGTGTATTGTGTCAGAATGTATTGCCTAACAGAAACATGCTAATGCAGAGGTTTCTAGTGGTGCACATATGAATTATGATAATGTGTGAGCATGGGGTGAAGTTGTATCCATAGTTTTTGGCTTCCATGTTTTTAAAGCGTTTGAAAATGAGGG
Source organism: Salvelinus sp. IW2-2015 (assembly GCF_002910315.2). Taxonomy (NCBI): domain Eukaryota; kingdom Metazoa; phylum Chordata; class Actinopteri; order Salmoniformes; family Salmonidae; genus Salvelinus; species Salvelinus sp. IW2-2015. The sequence continues at coordinate 157,504 of NW_019943053.1, read as the reverse complement.
AGCCCTTGGTCTAGTGGTAAGGCACCTCACCGAAGACAGTGTTCAATCTGTTTCTCCCACCTATCTGTATCCCCTCTGTCATTTCATAAGGGGGAGGAGTTGCAGTCTACTGTAGAGATAGCCTGCAAAGTTATGTGATACTTTCCAGGTCTATACCCAAACAGTTCCAACTTCTAATTTTAAAAAATGTATCTCTCCAGAAATAAGTCTCTCACTGTTGCCGCCTGTTACCGACCCCTCTCTGCTCCCAGCTGTGCCCTGGACACCATATGTGAATTGATCGCTCCCCATCTAGCTTCAGAGTTYGTTCTGTTAGGTGACCTAAACTGGGATATGCTTAACACCCCGGCAGTCCTACAATCTAAGCTAGATGGCCTCAAACTCACACAAATCATCAAGGAACCCACCAGGTAAACCCTAAATCTGTAAACATGGGCACCCTCTTAGACATTATCCTGACCAACTTGCCTCATTGCCTGTATCTGCTATGGGTCCACGATCAAACGACCACCCCTCATCACTGTCAAACGCTCCCTAAAACACTTCTGCGAGCAGGCCTTTTTACTCGACCTGGCCCGGGTATCCTGGAAAGATATTGACCTCATCCCGTCAGTCGAGGATGCCTGGTCGTTCTTTAAAAGTCATTTCCTCTTAGATAAGCATGCCCCTTTCAAAAAATGCACAAAAACATCCTGTAGCAGACTGCAATACATCGAATAGTCCCCGCGATATGCAACTGTTCCGGGAAGTCAAGAACCAATACACACAGTCAGTCAGGAAAGCAAAGGCTAGCTTTTTCAAGCAGAAATTTGCATCCTGTAGCTCTATCTCCCAAAAGTTTTGGGACACTGTAAAGTCCATGGAGAACAAGAACACCTCCTCCCAGCTGCCCGCTGCACTGAGGCTAGGTAACACGGTCATCACCGATCCATGATAATTGAACATTTCAATAAGCATTTTTCTACGGCTGGCCATGCCTTCCTCCTGGCTACCCCCCGCAGCTACTCGCCCGTGCCTCCCCAGCTTCTCCTTTACCCAAATCCAGATAGCAGATGTTCTGAAAGAGCTGCAAAACCTGGACCCGTACAAATCAGCTGGGCTAGACAATCTGGACCCTCTCTTTCTAAAACTATCCACCGCCATTGTTGCAACCCCTATTACCAGCCTGTTCAACATCTCTTTCGTATCGTCTGAGATCCCTAAAGATTGGAAAGCTGCCACGGTCATCCCCCTCTTCAAAGGGGGTGACACTCTAGACCCAAACTGCTATAGACCTATATCTATCCTGCCCTGGCTCTCTAAAGTCTTCGAAAGCCAAGTTAATATACAGATCACTGACCATTTCGAATCCCACCGTACCTTCTCCGCTGTGCAATCCGGTTTCCGAGCCGGTCACGGGTGCACCTCAGCCACGCTCAAGGTACTAAACGATATCATAACCACCATCGATAAAAGACAGTACTGTGCAGCAGTCTTCATCGACCTGGCCAAGGCTTTCGACTCTGTCAATCACCGTATTCTTATCGGCAGACTCAATAGCCTTGGTTTCTCTAATGTCTGCCTCGCCTGGTTCACCAACTACTTTGCAGACAGAGTTCAGTGTGTCAAATCGGAGGGCATATTGTCCGGACCTCTGGCAGTCTCTGTGGGGGTGCCACAGGGTTCAATTCTCGGGCCGACTCTTTATTGTCACGTAGAGTAGGCCAGAAGGCTAAACTGGAAAACCTAACCTCTATCAAAATAAAAATATGGCGGAGCCATATAACAAAAGTTCTTCTGTGCAAAGGTGTTTATTTACAAGGTGATTCCGGAACAAAAACAACAGTACTGCCATCAAACGTCTACCTTATGGGACAGCTTAAAACAATGCTGCCCCATCCACAGCTCGATCCAAAAATGCCTCTCTCATGAACTGAAAGAGAGGCTCCTTTTGTAGGGCTAGCCCCTCCCCTCAGAACAATTAACACTAATTAATTAAGCAATTAACTATACAAACCTACATTTTCCATTAACTAAACCTACTAAAGGATATACATTGCAACACGGTTTTAAACAATATCACAACATAACATTTACAACATTACATCACTACTGACAGTATCTTTCAATATGCCCATATACATTAATGAGCTATTTGGGACAGGCACTATAAAGTCAGCCCAATTCCCTTAGCTCGGGTCCTTTTCCAGCATACCCGGAAGCTACAGAGATGGAGAGAGAGAGAGGAACAGAACAAACAAACAAACAGCTCATCCACAACATTGATAAGTATAATAAATATTGCATATCTTAAATATGAACACTGACAAGTGTGAAATGTATGTACTAAGACAGAAGTTAATTTGTGTGTCGACCCACATTGTTAACTTATCTTATAACGGAGCAGGGAGGAGTGATGAATGTGTGCGTGCGTTAAAGAACCAAATGCTGCCCGCGGCCAGTGACGGACTTCTACGTCACAGTATATATCAATGATGTCGCTCTTGCTGCGGGCGATTCCCTGATCCACCTCTACACAGACGACACCATTCTGTATACTTCTGGCCCTTCATTGGACACTGTGCTAACTAACTTCCAAACGAGCTTCAATGCCATACAACACTCCTTCCTTGGCAATTTTCAACCGTTCGCTGCCCGCACCCTCCCGACGACTAGCATCACCACCCTGAACGGTTCTGACCTAGAATATGTGGACAACTATAAATACATAGGTGTCTGGCTAGACTGTAAACTCTCCTTCCAGACTCATATTAAACATCTCCAATCCAAAATCAAATCTAGAATCGGCTTTCTATTTCGCATCAAAGCCTCCTTCACTCATGCCACCAAACTGACCCTCGTAAAACTGACTATCCTGCCGATCCTCGACTTCGGCGATGTCATCTACAAAATAGCTTCCAATACTCTACTCAGCAAACTGGATGAAGTCTATCACAGTGCCATCCGTTTTGTTACCAAATCACCTTATACCACCCACCACTGCGACCTCTATGCTCTAGTCGGCTGGCCCTCGCTACATATTCGTTGCCAGACCCACTGGCTCCAGGTCATCTATAAGTCTATGCTAGGTAGAGCTCCGCCTTATCTCAGTTCACTGGTCACGATAACAACACCCACCCGTAGCACACGTTCCAGCAGGTATATCTCACTGAYCATCCCCAAAGCCAACACCTCATTTGGCCGCCTTTCCTTCCAGTTCTCTGCTGCCAGTGACTGGAACGAATTGCCAAAATCGCTGAAGCTGGAGACTTTTATTTCCCTCACCAACTTTAAACATCAGCTATCTGAGCAGCTAACCGATCGCTGCAGCTGTACATAGTCCATCTGTAAATAGCCCACCCAATCTACGTACCTCATCCCCATACTGTTTTTATTTACTTTTCTGCTCTTTTGCACACCAGTATCTCTACTTGCACATCATCATCTGCTAATTTATCACTGCTAAATTGTAATTCTTCGCTACTATGGTGTATTTATTGCCTACCTCCTCATGCTTTTTGCACACACTGTATATAGACTTTTTTTTCCTACTGTGTCATTGACTTGTTTATTGTGTTATTGGCTTGTTTATTGTTTATTCCATGTGTAACTCTGTGTTGTTGTCTGTTTCACACTGCTTTGCTTTATCTCGGCCAGGTCGCAGTTATAAATGAGAACTTGTTCTCAACTAGCCTACCTGGTTAAATAAAGGTGAAATAAAAATAAATAAATAACTGTCTCAATAAATACCTCCAAAATGTCTTTAACCTGTCTCCTCCCCTTCATCTACACTGCTTGAAGTGAATTTAACAAGTGACGTCAATAAGGGATCATAGCTTTCACCTGGTCAGCATATGTCATGAGGTGTAATGGATCATGATGAAAGGATATCAACACCGTCAGGCAAACTTACGTTCAATGAGGACAGCACCCATTTCCACATTCATGATTGACAATGGAAGTGACAGGTGCAGAATCCTCAATTCTAGCAGTTCAACCTCCAGTTACTGACAATACAAAAACGGTATAAAAATGGCAAATGATCAAGTACAAAAAATTTCAAACATTAAGACACCAGACAAAGGGATCTAATTCTGCACTAGACAGGTTTCAAAACATTAGAATGGTGTTTAGAAGCTTTAGAGAAACGACACCAAAAGAGAAAGTATCAAATTTTGCACTAAACAGGACTCAAAACACCATTATAGTGTTTTCAACCTATTCTGTTAGTGCTCTCAGACCCTGGCAAGGTTTTGCACAACACTTGATTAAGTGATGTTACAACACAACATGTAATGTTTCAAAACATTTAGGATGATGTGTTTAAATACTGCAGCAAAGTTAAGGTTTCCTCTCCTTCAAGTTGGTGGCAGCTCAGTTGCCACTAGTTTTGGTGTTTTAATTTTAATTAAAACATAATTTTAACAGTGTACAAGCTAAATGTAACTACTTTATAGCACAAGGCTATGATGTTAGTCTATATCAATCCCATCAGMTAATACATGGATTAATGAATAAAACCCTTATTAGGTAACTCTACCGCTCCAGGTTTTTCTCCATTAATGTTGTTTATGAGACTGACATAACCGTTTGGGGCAACCCGGAACAGGAGTTAACTCAGAGTTGATTTTCACAAATAAACTGGTCCCCCCAAAAAATCAATGCAGCCCTTCGTTGAATCCCAATGCTCAGTCTCCACCTTAATATGGTTAAATGGCGATTTTGAGTGTCACCAAGCTACCATAGCATCATTTATTCGTGTAAATCTCCTGGTTTAAGGACAGCAACGGTGTTTTTCACATTCAAGACCTTTCCACCAGTGTCCAGCCCCAACATATGCATGAACAAGATATTAAATTTTTTGTTGTTGTACTTTTACCTGTTTTTTTCTCACTAATTTTGTGATATCCAATTGCTAGTTATGATCTTGTCTCATATCTGCAACTCCCCAAYGGGGTGGGCGAGGTGAAGGTTGAGACATGCATCCTCCTAAACATGCCGGCGCTTCTTCTAAACACACTGCTTAACCCAGAAGCCAGCCTTGAAAACCTTCAATGAGATTTCAGCTCTGCTTTTAGAAATTCTGTGACATATTAATCAATATACCATTGGCTCAATAATTTAAACCATCAACATTACATCTAGGGTGAATATTTCATTGTCATGATTTATAGATTCAGATAGTCTTACTCTGCTCAAGCTGATCAAAACAACAACTTGGTCAATTGAAAGCTGTATCCATATTCACTGTGTTCACTCTTTACTGTATATATTTAAGTCAGAATCAGTGATGTGTCTTCAGTTTAACTAAACCGGTCGGTCTAGAAGTTGTCGATTTAACTCTGTGGGTCTGGCACCAGTGTAGTAAAATGAAGCAGGGTCAAATCAAATCAAATGTTATTAGTCACATGCGTCGAATACAACAGATGTAGACCTTACAGGGAAATGCTTACTTACAAGCCCCTAACCAATAATGCTGTTAAAAAAATAGGAATAAGAATAAGGAATAAAAGTAACAAGTAGTTAAAGAGCAGCAGTAAAATAACAATAGCGAGACTATATACAGGGGGGTACCAGTACAGAGTCAATGTGCGGGGGCACCTGTTAGTCGAGGTAATATGTACATGTAGGTAGAGTTATTAAAGTGACTATGCATAGATAATAACAGAGAGTAGCATCGGCGTAAAAGACGGGAGGGGTGGCAATGCAAATAGTCTGGGTAGCCATTTGATTAGATGTTCAGGAGTCTTATGGCTTGGGGGTAGAAGCTGTTTAGAAGCCTCTTGGARCTAGGTTTAGCGCTCCAGTACCACTTGCCATGCGGTAGCAGAGAGAACAGTCTATGACTCGGGTGGCTGGAGTCTTTGAATTTTTTGGGCCTTCCTCTGACACCGCCTGGTGTAGAGGTCCTGGATGGCAGGTAGCTTGGCCCCAGTGATATACTGGGCCGTACGCACTAACCTCTGTATGTGTCTACTCTAGCCAACAGCTCGCAGGATCAAACCCTCAATATTTATTGGAAATGAGCATCAATATCACAGTACATGTCACGTTCCTGACCTGTTTTCCTTTGTCTTGTATTTATTTTAGTTGGTCAGGGCGTGAGTTGGGTGGGTTTGTCTATGGTTGATTTTCTATGTTGGGATTTTTGTGTTCGGCCTGGTATGATTCTCACTCAGAGCAGCTGTCAATCGTTGTCCCTGATTGAGAATCATACTTAGGCAGCCTGGGTTTCATGTGTGTTTGGTGGGTGTTTGTTTCCGTGTTTGTGTTTTTCAACACGGTACTGTATCTGTTTCTGCACTTCGTTTATTTGTTTTGTATTTTCAGTGTTCAGTTTTTCCGTTATAATAAATCATTCATCATGAACACTAACCACTCTGCGTATTGGTCCGATCCTTCTCGCCTCTCCTCGTCCGAGGAGGAGGAATATGACGACTACCGTTACAGTACACTTTCATCACCTTGTGAAGTTCAAGTTATTTCATCTATAGCCTAATAAACTGAAGGGTTGGGTTTATGGTTAGTGGTTAGGGAAAAATGGTTTTTGGGTGGGAATCAATTGTTTGGACCTCACAAGGATAGTAAAAACAACGTGTGTGTGTGGGTGTGGATCAATGGGCGTAGCAATCTGCAGCCTGGCGGCTGTGGATGAGTGACAGTGAGAGGTAGAGCGGTGAGGCAGTCGGCTGCAGTTGGCTTCAGCAAAGAGAGGGCAGGCAGTGAGCCTGCCCGGCCCCCTGTCTGACACTACCTACCTAGCTGTGTCTTCCAGACAAGATCAGCCCTCGCCTCCTTTTGCTTTTCATTAATGTACAGAATAATTGCTGTGTCCCAAGCAGCTTTCTAGCACCACATAATAATAATAATAATGTATCCATGGTGATAATGATGTATCCATTACATTTACATTTAAGTCATTTAGCAGACGCTCTTATCCAGAGTGACTTACAAATTGGTGCATTCACCTTATGATATCCAGTGGAACAACCACTTTACAATAGTGCATCTAACTATTTTAAGGGGGAGGGGGGGTTAGAAGGATTACTTTATCCTATCCTAGGTATTCCTTAAAGAGGTGGGGTTTCAGGTGTCTCCGGAAGGTGGTGATTGACTCCGCTGACCTGGCGTCGTGAGGGAGTTTGTTCCACCATTGGGGTGCCAGGGCAGCGAACAGTTTTGACTGGGCTGAGCGGGAACTGTACTTCCTCAGAGGTAGGGAGGCGAACAGGCCAGAGGTGGATGAACGCAGTGCCCTTGTTTGGGTGTAGGGCCTGATCAGAGCCTGAAGGTACGGAGGTGCCGTTCCCCTCACAGCTCCGTAGGCAAGCACCATGGTCTTGTAGCGGATGCGAGCTTCAACTGGAAGCAAGTGGAGAGAGCGGAGGAGCGGGGTGACGTGAGAGAACTTGGGAAGGTTGAACACCAGACGGGCTGCGGCGTTCTGATGAGTTGTAGGGGTTTAATAGCACAGGCAGGGAGCCCAGCCAACAGCGAGTTGCAGTATCCAGACGGGAGATGACAAGTGCCTGGATTAGGACCTGCGCCGCTTCCTGTGGTGAGGCAGGGTTGTACTCTGCGAATGTTGTAGAGCATGAACCTACAGGAACGGGTCACCGCCTTGATGTGAGTTGAGAACGACAGGGTGTTGTCCAGGATCACACCAAGGTTCTTAGCACTCTGGGAGGAGGACACAATGGAGTTGTCACACGTGATGGCGAGATCATGGAACGGGCAGTCCTTCCCCGGGAGGAGAGAGACAGCTCCGTCTTGCCGAGGTTCAGCTTGAGGTGGTGATCCGTCATCCACACTGATATGTCTGCCAGACATGCAGAGATGCGATTCGCCACCTGGTTATCAGAGGGGGGAAAGGAGAAGATTAATTGTGTGTCGTCTGCATAGCAATGATAGGAGAGACCATGTGAGGATATGACAGAGCCAAGTGACTTGGTGTATAGCGAGAATAGGAGAGGGCCTAGAACAGAGCCCTGGGGGACACCAGTGGTGAGAGCACGTGGTGCGGAACAGATTCTCGCCACGCCACCTGGTAGGAGCGACCTGTCAGGTAGGACGCAATCCAAGCGTGGGCCGCGCCGGAGATGCCCAGCTCGGAGAGGGTGGAGAGGAGGATCTGATGGTTCACAGTATCAAAGGCAGCCGATAGGTCTAGAAGGATGAGAGCAGAGGAGAGAGAGTTAGCTTTAGCAGTGCGGAGCGCCTCCGTGACACAGAGAAGAGCAGTCTCAGTTGAATGACTAGTCTTGAAACCTGACTGACTTGGATCAAGAAGGTCATTCTGAGAGAGATAGCAGGAGAGCTGGCCAAGGACGGCACGTTCAAGAGTTTTGGAGAGAAAAGAAAGAAGGGATACTGGTCTGTAGTTGTTGACATCGGAGGGATCGAGTGTAGGTTTTTTCAGAAGGGGTGCAACTCTCGCTCTCTTGAAGACGGAAGGACGTAGCCAGCGGTCAAGGATGAGTTGATGAGCGAGGTGAGGTAAGGGAGAAGGTCTCCGGAAATGGTCTGGAGAAGAGAGGAGGGGATAGGGTCAAGCGGGCAGGTTGTTGGGCGGCCGGCCGTCACAAGACGCGAGATTTCATCTGGAGAGAGGGGGGGAAAGAGGTCAAAGCACAGGGTAGGGCAGTGTGAGCAGAACCAGCGGTGTCGTTTGACTTAGCAAACGAGGATCGGATGTCGTCGACCTTCTTTTCAAAATGGTTGACGAAGTCATCTGCAGAGAGGGAGGAGGGGGGAGGAGGGGGAGGAGGATTCAGGAGGGAGGAGAAGGTGGCAAAGAGCTTCCTAGGGTTAGAGGCAGATGCTTGGAATTTAGAGTGGTAGAAAGTGGCTTTAGCAGCAGAGACAGAAGAGGAGAATGTAGAGAGGAGGGAGTGAAAGGATGCCAGGTCCGCAGGGAGGCGAGTTTTCCTCCATTTCCGCTCGCTGCCCGGAGCCCTGTTCTGTGAGCTTGCAGTGAGTCGTCGAGCCACGGAGCAGGGGGAGGACCGAGCCGGCCTGGAGGATAGGGGACATAGAGAGTCAAAGGATGCAGAAAGGGAGGAGAGGAGGGTTGAGGAGGCAGAATCAGGAGATAGGTTGGAGAAGGTTTGAGCAGAGGGAAGAGATGATGGATGGAAGAGGAGAGAGTAGCGGGGAGAGAGAGCGAAGGATGGGACGGCGCGATACCATCCGAGTAGGGGCAGTGTGGGGAAGTGTTGGATGAGAGCGAGAGGGAAAGAATACAAGGTAGTGGTCGGAGACTTGGAGGGGAGTTGCAATGAGATTAGTGGAAGAACAGCATCTAGTAAAGATGAGGTCAAGCGTATTGCCTGCTTGTGAGTAGGGGGGGAAGGTGAGAGGGTGAGGTCAAAAGAGGAGAGGAGTGGAAGAAGGAGGCAGAGAGGAATGAGTCAAAGGTAGACGTGGGGAGGTTAAGAGTCACCCAGAACTGTGAGAGGTGAGCCATCCTCAGGAAAGGAACTTATCAGGGCGTCAAGCTCATTGATGAACTCTCCAAGGGACCCTGGAGGGCGATAAAGATAAGGATGTTAAGCTTGAAAGGGCTGGTAACTGTGACAGCATGGAATTCAAAGGAGGCGATAGACAGATGGGTCAGGGGAGAAAGAGAGAATGTCCACTTGGGAGAGATGAGGATCCCAGTGCCACCACCCCGCTGACCAGAAGCTCTCGGGGTGTGCGAGAACACGTGGGCAGACGAGGAGAGAGCAGTAGGAGTAGCAGTGTTATCAGTGGTAATCCATGTTTCCGTCAGTGCCAAGAAGTCGAGGGACTGGAGGGACGCATAGGCTGAGATGAACTCTGCCTTGTTGGCCGCAGATCGGCAGTTCCAGAGGCTGCCGGAGACCTGGAACTCCACGTGGGTCGTGCGCGCTGGAACCACCAGGTTAGGGTAGCGGCGGCCACGCGGTGTGAAGCGTTTGTATGGTCTGTGCAGAGAGGAGAGAAGAGGGATAGACAGACACATAGTTGACAGGCTACAGAAGAGGCTACGCTAATGCAAAGGAGATTAGAATGACAAGTGGACTACACGTCTCGAATGTTCAGAAAGTTAAGCTTACGTTGCAAAATAAAATAAAATCTTATTGACTAAAATGATATAGTACTGCTGGCGGTGAAGTAGGCTGGCTAGCAGTGGCTGCGTTGTTGACTTTGTTTGAAAGTGTAGCTGGCTAGGTAACCTCGACAATTTCTCAAAACTAACAATTATCTTGGATACAAGGACAGCAAAGACAACTATGTAGCTAGCTAACACTACGCTAATCAATCGTTCCGTTGTAATGTAAGTTGTAATGTGAGTTTTTACAGTGCTGCTATTCGGTAGAAGTTGGCTAGCTAGCAGTGTTAGCTAGCAGTGTTGACTAGGTAGGGGAACGGCAGCCGGCGGACAGAAAATAGCTGGCTAGCTAACCGAATAATTACTCTAAACTACTCTAAGCTACACAATTATCTTAGATACAAAGATAGCAAAGACAACTATGTAGCTAGCTAACACTACACTAATCAAGTCGTTCCGTTGTAATGTAATCGTTTCTGCAGTGCTGCTATTCGGTGGCTAGCTGGCTAGCTAGCAGTGTTGACTACGTTACGTTACGACGAAAWAGCTGGCTAGCGAACCTCAATAACTACACAATTATCTTTGATACAAAGACGGCTATGTAGCTAGCTAAGATCAAACAAATCAAACCGTTGTACTGTAATGAAAATGAAATGGTAATACTACCTGTGAAGCGGAATGCGAAGCGGAGCGGAAAGCGGAATGCGACATCATCCATGGTGATAATTATGTATCCATGGTGATAATCATGTATCCATGGTGATAATGATGTATCCATGGTGATAATGATGTATCCATGGTGATAATGATGTATCCATGGTGATGATGATGTATCCATGGTGATAATGATGTGTTTCTATTTAGTCAATTTAATACTTTTTAGATATTGTGGACAGAGCTATGCTCCGGTAATAATGTATTTGAGGCCAAGTACATTGGAGCCCCCAAAGCCCTACTCTTCTCAATTTGAGAAATAAACCTACTGAATATTTCATTAAGTAACAGGCCAACGCACGCATCCCTCCACCAGTCACACACACACACACACACACACACGCACACGCACACGCACACACACGCACACACACACACACACACCACACACACAGGGTATCCCCCCCACCACACACATCGCTCTTTCCTCAGGAAGTCTGTTACAGATGTGAATAATTCATCCAGCTCTATTCCAGGTCCAGATATGTGTCTGTTGTTTGATTAACCTCCTGATCTGAGGAGTGAGGAGGAATTCCTGCTCCCTGGCTTTTAACAGTGAGACGCCTCCAACATCTACCCCCCAGCTCCCTAAACCTGCTAACCCCAGGCACTTCTAACAGACCCGGCCTTGGCTCAGACAGGAAATGAAAGGGCATCTGGACAAGATGGACTTCAGAAGAAATAGAGAAGAAATCTCAAAAATCCACCCAGAGAGAGATAGAGTGAGATCCTTTCCTCAGAGAAGCCAATCAGGCATCTGACAGTGCAGACAGCAAGCCTCTCTCCCCCTGTATCTCTTTCTCTCTCTCTCTCTCTCTCTCTCTCTCTCTCTCTCTTGCTCCCTCACAGTAATCACTGTGGTAGGGCACTGGCCTCTGAGTAGTCAGCCAGGAAGAGCAGCTTAATGTCAGTCTACAAGCTCTTACACAAGCTCACAGATAATGACGCTACAAAGCTGAGAGACAGTTTTACCTACTGTATAGTAGCAATGCCCTCAGCTTCAGCAAAAGCATTACTTTTCTTTTACACAGCATAAGAAATGTCCACATATTTCTTTAGAGCTAAGACTCAATGATATGTAGCATTTAGGTCCACGTGAATGTGATGAAATAATAGGAAGAATATCCTATTTTATTATATTCAGGAAGAAGATCACCAGATCACTGCAGTATTTATTACCATTCCAGTAGAGATTTGCCAGAGCTCATGGTTGCTGATGCAGAGTGGCATCAGGGATGATTTCACCACTAGTATGATAACTGCAGATTATTAAATAATGCATAATTGCTACATCAACCTTCCAGGAGAGCCTGGTCCTGCAATACATCCCAGTTTATAGCCATATATCACTGATGCCAATCAAACATGACTGATCTGATGCCAAAGCAATCTCATACTGGCTGTTACTTGTCATTATGACATGCAGAAGGAAAACCATTTCCCAACTTTAAAGACCTGAAAATCTATTTAGCATCAGAAACAGAACCGCAAATAAAAAGGAATGTTCTCTTTTTAGGGTCTCTCTCTCTCAGTGCATGCTGGGAGTGTTTTGTAGTTGAGAGGCCATGTGGAGGGTCTTTTCTTCCAATTTTTATTTTCTATGGTGGCAGCAGAGGCTGGGTCTAGTCAGGCTATAGATCAGGCCTGGTCAACTCCAGTCCTTGGGGGCCTGATTGGTGTCACACTTTTTTCCCAGCCCCAGCTAACACACCAATAATCAACTAATCATGATCTTCAGTTAAAAATGCAATTAGTTTAAATCAGGTGTATTTGCTAGGGAAGGGGGGAAAGGGTGACACCAATCAGGCCCCCGAGGACTGGAATTGCCCAGGCTTGCTATAGATGGTGGTGTAGATGAGGCTGCGGTTTGTCAAGCTATAGATGGTGGTGTAGATGGAGCTGGGTTTAGTCATGTTATAGATGGTGGTGTAGATGAGGCTGAGTCTAGTCATGCTATAGATGGTGGTGGTAGATGAGGCTGGGTCTAGTCAGGTTATGGATGGTGGTGTAGATTAGGCTGAGTCTATCATGCTATAGATGGTGGTGTAGATGAGGCTGGGTCTAGTCAGGTTATGGATGGTGGTGTAGATTAGGCTGGTCCTAGTCATGTTATGGATGTGGGTGTAGCGGAGACGGGCTAGTCATGCTATAGATGGTGGTGTAGATGAGGCTGGGTCTAGTCATGTTATAGATGGTGGTGTAGATGAGGCTGGGTCTAGTCAGGTTATGCTAGTGGATGAGGAGAGTATGGTGGAGAAGGGGACGCGACTAGGGGGGTGGAGGACGGTGTCATGTGGAAGAGGAAAAAGGGGCGAAGAAAAGAGGTGGGAGGGGAGGGCTGGTGGGTCAAATGCACTAAGGAATCTTTGCCTGGTGCTGGGGGGGGGGCTGACTAGCGAGAAAGGGCAGGTGGTCAGGATGGGAGATGGAGATGAGGAGGGAAATGGTGAGTCTGAGGAAGAGGATGATGAGGAGGCTTTCTTTTCAGACTCCTCATCAATGGGTCCAGAGCTGACAGCCAGTCAGGCAGAGGGGTCAAAGGACACGGTGAGGGAACTGTCAAGGATCCTGAATGAGACTAAAGGGAAAAAGGTTCATCTTCAAGCTTTTTTTTTTTGCGATTCGGGAAAGTTTGTAAGATCAGTACAGCACGCTATGAAAAGGGGCATGGTGTCCTCTCACCCAGGAAACATTCTAGGATGAGGAAGTGGGTCACAACCGTGTGTAAGGGTCTACCTTCAGTTCATGTCTAGATTTTTTTCTGGCACTGGGGCTTTTTGAGCTTTGCTATTGGTCTCTTTCTTTGCTGGCTTTTCTCCCACTTCTTATGGAGACTCTTCGGGTAGGCTCGCTTAATATAAATGGCGCCAGAGATGCAGGAAAGAGGAGTCTGTTGGGTGAATATGTGACACAAAAAAAATACATGTGTTGTTTCTGCAGGAGACGCATAGTGATCTGGTGAATGAAGGGACTTTTGTGGGGGCTCAATTGAGGGCTTTGGTGGAAAGGGGCAAGTGTGCTGAGCCATGGAACAAATGTGTATTTCAGGGGTAGCAGTTATTTTTGCACCGGGTCTGGCCGTTAAAATTTGCTCCTCAAAGGAGATGTGTAGGGGTAGCCTGCTTGTAGTAAAATCAGAAATTAACAACAGAGGTTTTGTCCTTAGATATGTGTATACGCCTAACACAGGGAGAGAGAGGGGGCATCTGTTTGGGTGTCTTAGACAGGAACTCTCACAGGTAGCGCCTGAGGAGACACTGGTGGTTGGCGGGGACACCAGTGTCCCAACACAAGACAGTATACATGGGTGAAGGTCTTTGGGGCTAGGGTGAGTGCAGCCCTACTCGATCGATTTTACATATCCAGGAATCAGAGCAATAGGCTGTTGGGCTCTACCATTCTCCCGGTGGGTTTTTCAGATCACCACATAACCATGGCTCGGCTGTCTATTTTACCAGGGCCGGGCAGGCATCCTATTGGAAGTTTAATGTAAAGCTCTTACAAAATGCCACTTGCTTAGGTTTCCAGAATTTTTGGGAAAGGTGGGTGCAGCTAAGAGAGGAGTATGAGTCTCTGAGTCAATGGTGGGATGTGAGAAAAGTCCAAATTCGTCTTTTCTGTCAACATTATACAGATCTCTTATCGTCAGAGGCTAGAAGAGTATTGGGGGAACTCAAGCGTAGTATCAGTGAAGTGGAGGTAGAGATGGTGGGGCAAGGCAATGTAGGCCTCCAGGCTAATTTAGCTGAATTACATAGGGACCTGGACATTTTTTTCTATGTTAAAGCAAAGGGAGCACTTGTAAGAGTGGTTTGGAAAGACAAAGCGGTGAAGCCTAGGGTATACATTGTCTATGACTGCCAGATAGAGGGGTGGCCTCTGTGGTGGGGGAGATGCGGGAGCGGACTGTGGACTTTTATACTGAGTTGTATAGGGCAGAACTGTGTGATCCTATGTGTGCTCAGGTTTTGTTTGCGGAACTCCCTAAGCTCTCTCTGGTACAGAGGGATGACATGGACATTCCTCTGTTGTCCCATGAACTGGCAGAGGCCGTAACCCATATCAAATCAAAGTTTATTTGTCACATGCGCCGAATACAACAGGTGAAATGCTTACTTACAGGTTCTAACCAACAGTGCAAAAAAGGTATTAGGTGAACAACAGGTAAGTAAAGAAATAAAAACAACAGTAAAAAGACAGTGAAAAATAACAGTAGCGAGGCTATATACGGTAGCAAGGCTATAACAGTAGCGAGGCTACATACAGGCACCGGTTAGTCGGGCTGATTGAGGTAGTATGTACATGTAGATATGGTTAAAGTGACAATGCATATATGATGAACAGAGAGTAGCAGTAGTGTAAAGGAGGGGTGGTGGGTGGCGGGACACAATGCAGATAGCCCGGGTTAGCCAATGTGCGGGGGCACTGGTTGGTCGGGCCAATTGAGGTAGTATGTACATGAATGTATAGTTAAAGTGACTATGCATATATGATAAACAGAGAGTAGCAGCAGCGTAAAAGAGCGGTTGGGGGGGGCACACAATGCAAATAGTCCGGGTAGCAATTTGATTACCTGTTCAGAACTCTTATGGCTTGGGGGTAAAAACTGTTGAGAAGCCCTTTTCGTCCTAGACTTGGCACTCCGGTACCGCTTGCCATGCGGTAGCAAAGAGAACAGTCTATGACTGTGTCGTGTCTTTGGCTATGCCGGATTAAGTGATATGACATGCTATTCTATAAAATCCTTTCTCTGTAATTAATATTACCTGATTGAGCTAATCATGTAAATGTAATTAACTAGAAAGTCGGGGCACCACAAAATAATATTTATAGAGCAGTTATCTTCCGAATAAACTCTTAAAGACCTAGTAATATTTTACATCAAATAGCAGTCAATATTAATCGTCACCTTATTTCAGTCTCATCTGAAAGTTGTAAAGTCTTGGTTATCTTCACGAACCCTGGCTAACAAGTTGAATCAGAAAAACAAAATTGGGTTTAATTATTTATTTACTAAATACCTAACTAATCACACAGAATTACATATACACAGAATTAATCATACCTTGATTACAAATGATGTCATAAAGGAAAACGTCCCTAGCGGATGGAACAGATATGACAGCTGGTTACCCAAAGAAAAGGGGGTTGGGTTTGAGTGAAAGAGCGGGAAGATTGAAGAACAAAGAGAGAAGCGATGTCTCTATCGGGCCGTAGGCAGCTACTCTATCGTAAATACAGAATCTTAAGCATTCTAAATGACCGCCCATTGGAAAAGGAAAATGCAATAAATATTTACTCTGAGCTGCGCTTCAATAGGTTGGTGGTAGATGGATGGCCGTGTTGCCCAACAGAGTCCTTTGTTCATTGAAGAGTGTCTCTGGTTGTGAACGGGAAACGTTGTAGTGTCGTTGTTGTGTGGTAGACGGGATACTCTGTCCGTCCTTTCCTAGCCCACGTTTACAGCGGCCGCTGCTAGCTCAACGGCTAGGAGGTATCACTTCTGTAGCGAATAAGAGTTCAAAGTTCATACCATTCGCAACCAAAGCTCACGCTGTGGTTGGCTTCGTTCTGTAGTTATTATCTGAATCCTTCTGACATTGGATCGTCATCCTAATGTACCCGGAACAGGAGGTTCCATTTCCATCAAGGGCTTATATAGTGGAGGGAGAAGGGTGTGTTTCATAGTTTATAACCCATGTCTCTTCACAGGGGCGGGCCACTGATTGAGCAGAGCCCTAACCTTATGAAAACCCAAATCTCTCATTTGGAAGCTAAAATTACATTTCATCTGGTACAAAATAATTTTATATTTAAACATTTGAATTGCACAACAATTCCATGTGAATATGATAACTATAATATGTAGACTTTCCCAGATACAGTTTAGGTCGTCCTGTCATCAGTCATAATGTCTCAGATGACAACCGAACTGACATCATATTCATTAAGTACCAACGCATATTGTCAACTGGTTCTATTACCGAAATATGGTTCCTTTCCCTCCACTTGTTTGATATTCCCAGACTCTCTATGTTTAACAAAGGCTATTCAAGAGAGAGAGGGAGGGGAGAAAGGTATTTATGGGGGGGTCATAAACCTTACCCACAGGTCAACGTCATGACAACTGGGATGGCTGGGGTCTTTGACAATTTTTAGGGCCTTCCTCTGACACCACCTGGTGTAGAGGTCCTGGATGGCAGGCAGCTTAGCCCCAGTGATGTACTGGGCCGTACGCACTACCCTCTGTAGTGCCTTGCGGTCGGAGGCCGAACTATTGCCGTACCAGGCAGTGATGCAACCGGTCAGGATGCTCTCGATGTTGCAGCTGTAGAACCTTTTGAGGATCTGCGTACCCATGCCAAATCTTTTTAGTTTCCTGAGGGGGAATAGGCTTTGTCGTGCCCTCTTCACGACTGTCTTGGTGTGTTTGGACCATTCTAGTTCGTTGGTGATGTGGACACCAAGGAACTTGAAGCTCTCAACCTGCTCCACTACAGCCCTGTCGATGAGAATGGGGGCGTCCTGTAGTCCACAATCATCTCCACTATTCTGCCCTTCTCTGATTCACATCCAAAGAATCCATTTAGCCTCTTGACATGATAAATGTTACAGGTTATGCAATATTTAGTAAACAGTCCTCCTTTTCCCATAATCCACAATAATCTTCTTAGTCTTCGTTACGTTGAGGGATAGGTTTTTTTTCTGGCACCACCCGACCAGGTCTATGATCTCCTCCCTATAGGCTGTCTAGTTGTTGTCGGTGATCAGGCCTACCACTGTTGTGTCGTCTGCAAACTTAATGATGGTGTTGGAGTCATGCCTGGCCATGCAGTCGTGGGTGWACAAGGAGTACAGGAGGGGATGTCCCCTGGCTGTGCACCGGGGATCGTCCCTGGCTGTGCCCCCGGCACAGCTGGTGGTCCCCTGGATGTGCACCGGGGTCGTCCCCTGGCTGTTCACCGGGAGTCGATGGACTCACAGTGGAGTTTTATAAAACATTCTGGGGAATTATTGGACTGGACTTCTTTTGCGTGTTGTGTGAGTGCGTCGGGGTAAGAGAGTTGCCGACTCTCTTACCTAAAAAAAGGGACTTGTGTGAACTTAAGAACTGGAGGCCTATGGCATTGCTCTGTGCGGACTTCAGATATTTGCTAAGGTCCTCGCTAACAGACTAAAGTCCCATGTAGACCCAATAGTACATAAGAACCAGACATATTGTGTACCGGGACGCTCAATCACAGACAACTTGTTGGACTTGTCGAGATTTTCTAATGTGAACTTTGGACTGGTATCTCTAGACCAAGAGAAGGCTTTTTATAGAGTGGACCATGAGTATCTGTTTAACATGATGTCTGTGTTTGAGTTTTTGGCTTGTGTGAAGATGTTGTATGCTGGGGCATCATGTATGGTCAAGGTGGAAGGGGGCCTCAGTAGGCCAGTCTGGGTGAGGCGGGGCATTAGACAATGATGCCCTCTTTCGGGGCAGTTATATACACTAGCCATTTTGCCTTTTTTGGGCAGGAGTCTGCAGGGAGTGTGCTGGACAGATGACATTTGATGACACTGGAACAAACTGCAAAAATCACTGAAGCTGGAGACTCATATCTCCCTCACTAGCTTTAAGCACCAGCTGTCAGAGCAGCTCACAGATCACTGCACCTGTACATAGCCAATCTGTAAATAGCCCATCCAACTACCTCATCACCATATTGTTATTTATTTTATTTATTTTGCTCCTTTGCACCCCAGTATCGCTACTTGCACACTCATCTTCTGCACATCTATCACCCCAGTGTTTAATTTGCCATACTGTAATAATGTATGCCACTATGGCCTATTTATTGCCTCACCCCCCTTATCCTACCTCATTTGCACACACTGTATATAGACATTCTCTATTGTATTATTGACTGTATGTTTGTTTATTCCATGTGTATCTCTGTGTTGTTGTTTGTGTCGCACGGCGTTGCTTTATCTTGGCCAAGTCGCAGTTGTAAATGAGAACTTGTTCTCAACTAGCCTACCTGGTTAAATAAAGGTGAAATTTAAATTTAAATTAAAATTGAAGGAAGAGTGTCCCCTCAAGTATTAGATAGCACAACAGTAGCCTTGAGCTCCAGGCCAGCGTTATTTTCATAATGCTGTGTTGAGTGTTGGCCTTGCGAGACTAGTAGAATAACGTTGTGTGACTAATTATTTGTGTCAGAGGGATATTTTCCTTGGTTGGATTGAGATTCTTACTTGATGCATGTCAGATTCTCTCAGTCTGAAAAGTGAGCGAGTTACCACCTTGACATACCAATCCTAAAGTGTATCTGGGAATGGATATTTTGTGACAGAGGTGCTTTATTTAACCACCTTTAGTGGAGGAATGTCTCATAAAAAATAATTCCTTTATAAATAGTGTGACTAGGGCTTCCTGAGTGGAGCAGTGGTCTAAGGCACTGTATCGGAATTGTTGGCTGTGCTACTAAAGATCCTGGTTCGAGTCCAGGGTCTGTTGCAGCCGGCCACGACTGGGAAACCCATGGGGCGGCGCACTATTGGCCAAGTGTCGTCCGGGTTAGGGGAGGGTTTGGCCAGGAATGTCCTTGTCCCATTGCACTCTAGCAACTCCTGTGGCGGGCCGGGGGCATGCATGCTGACACAGTGGCCAGGTGTATGGTGTTTCCTCTGACACATTGGTGTGGCTAGCTTCTGGGTTAAGCAGGCATTGGCTGTGGTCCAAACACTTAAAATACACACCCTATCCCCTCAGCCCTCAAGGTAAGTGGACACTTCTGATGATGTGTTATGATGTCTGACGAGTATACACTTACAGGGCAAGGAGTGAGGGAGGAAGGAATGATTTTTAAATGGACCACCCTTGGAAATTCATCACTCGTTCATCCCGCAATGATTGTGTTTTCAGCCACCGGTGACTTGTGTGTGCATTATATGCGCTACAGTCAATTATGAGTGCATGTCTACATATATTAAATATATAATTATTAATATGCGCCTACTGTATGATGCCTAGCTGGAACTTCTGAAGAAGGAAAATGTTTTATTTCTACAATTTCCAAAAGATAACCAAACAAAAACATATTTACTTTTTACATAGTAGCAAAATGTCTAACTTATTTGCATTAATTTTTACTTACACTTGTATGTTGACTTCTCCATTGATGTTGTTTTTAAGTTTTCACAGACTTTTCTTGGCGGATGTACAATCTCGCGAATTGAATTATGGGGAGTTTCAGGCCCGAAGTTTACATTATTATACACTCGCAAAGCCCACTAAAAACGAGGGCTGAGGGGCTTACGTTGCAAACTTCCCTTGCTTGGCTAATCATTTGGACCACCCGCCAAGATGGCGACGGGGATTCCCCCAAGGGCATAAGGCGAGGGTAAGTGGACGAGGGTGTGTCTTTTAAGTGTTTGGACCACAGCCATTGTGTCAAGAAGCAGTGCAGCTTGGTTGGATTGTGTTTCGGGGGACGCATGGCTCACGTCCTTCGCCTCTCCCGAGTCCGTACGGGAGTTGCAGCGATGAGACAAGACTGTAACTACCAATTGGATACCACGAAATTGGGGAGAAAAAGGGGTAAAAGTTTAAAATAAAAAAAATTGTGACTAGGATCTGCTTATTATTATATCCGTTATTAATCATTCTTTGCCGTCACATTAAAGAAGGATTTACTGAGTAATACCGAATCCAGCTACTACCACTTTCTCATGAATACATCATACACCTAAATCATGGTACGTTAAATTATGGTGGAAGGAATATGATGTTGATGATGATGATGGGAAGGGATATGATCTGTGGGTGTGGAGGTTTGTTCACAGGGCGGTTAGGAGGATTATACGTCTCCCAAAGTCACATGACTATCACTGTGATGTAAAGTGATGGGTGCCATGTTGAACCGCCGTCCACCTAGTGTACATACATCTCTTCTGGCGTTATTATTTATTCAGAGATTGTATGACGTGTGTGAAGGAAAGTCTATCAAGTCTCCTCCTCCTTCTTCCCTAGCCTCTTGGATAAAGAGAGAGAGATGAGAAATCATGTGAAAGAGAGAAAAGAAAGAAAGAAAGAAAGAAAGAAAGAAAGAAAGAAAGAAAGAAAGAAAGAAAGAAAGAAAGAAAGAAAGAAAGAAAGAAAGAGTGTTAGTTATAAATCAGGCTCAGGACATAATTAGACAGGAGGTTTTTCATGGTAATTGACTGTCAAATTAGAATATTTAATTGGCCTCAAATTACAGGAGATGAATCAGAATGACTGGGAGTAGAACTAAGAGTTCCTCTCACAGTCGACTGACTATTCACAGTGTGTTTCACCGCAAAACTTTGTTTTACTCTGTATAATTTACAATACACATAATTGTATTTACATGTTTCAGAGAATATCAATTCTCTACCTGTGAGCTACATGAATAATGATACCCTTGCATTTATTTCTATAATACTAGAAAGTCGTTTTAAAGATAAGGAAAATTCCCTGTTGCACCTAGTATCTCCGAGCTCCCACTTACAGTATAGCCTTGGTCTGTGCTGGTAAACAAACAGGGGGTCGAGGAGACGCTGCTGTCCGTGTGCTTAATTAAACTTCTTATGGCTGCAATCCCGGTAACGGGATGATATGACAACAGCCAGTGAAAGTGCAGGGCGCCAAATTCAAAACAACAGAAATCTCATAATTAAAATTCCTCAGACATACATGTTTCTTATACCATTTTAAAGGTAATCTTGTTGTTAATCCCACCAAAGTGTCCGATTTCAAATATGCTTTTCAGCGAAAGCACTACAAACGATTATGTTAGGTCACACCAAACCACAATAAGCACAGCTATTTTTCCAGCGAAAGATAGCAGTCACAAAAAGCAGAAATATAGCTAAAATTAATCACTAACCTTTGATGATCTTCATCAGATGACACTCATAGGACTTCATGTTACACAATACATGCATGTTTTGTTTTATAAAGTTCATATTTATATTTAAAAAACTGAGTTTACATTGGCGCGTTACATTCACTAGTTCCAAAAACATCCAGTGATAGTGCATAGCCACATCGTTTCAACAGAAATACTCACCATAAATGTAGATGATAATACAAGTTATACACATGGAATTATAGATATACCTCTCCTTAATGCAACCGCTGTGTCAGATTTTTTTTTAACTTTCCGGAAAAAGCAAACCATGCAATAATCTGAGACGGAGCTCAGAACAAGAGTCAAATTAGCCGCCATGTTGGAGTCAACAGAAACCAGAAATGACATGATAAATATTCCCTTACCTTTGATGATCTTCATCACAATGCACTCCCAGGAATCCCAGGTCCACAATAAATGCTTGATTTGTTCGATAATGTCCGTTATTTATGTTTAATTTGCTACTTTGGTTAGCGCGTTTGGTTACAATTCCAAAGTCACAAAGCGCGTTCACTAAAACGTGACGAAACGTCCAAAAGTTCCGTAACAGTCAGTAGAAACATGTCAAACGATGTATTGAATCAATCTTTAGAATGTTGTTACCATACATCTTGAATAACGTTCCAACCGGAGAATTACATTGACTTCAGATGAGCGATGGAACGGAGCTGCCTCTCACGTGAACGTGCGTGGTCAAAGCATGGTCACCTCATGGCAGTGGTTACTCATTCTTGTCTCCTTCGGCCCCCCTTCACAGTAGAGTCATCAGACAAAGTTCTATTGACTGCTGACATCTAGTGGAAGCAAACAGGAAGTGGAACTTCTCAGGTTTTTGCTTGCCATATGAGTTATGTTATACTCACAGACATAATTAAAACAGTTTTAGAAACTTCAGAGTTGTTTCTATCCAATACTAATAATAATATGCATATATTAGCAAATATGACTGAGGTGCAGGCCATTTACTCTGGGCACCTCTGTGCACCTTTCATCCAAGCTACTCAATACTGCGCCTGCAGCCATAAGAAGTTAAATGAGACGTTAGATCTCATTACAGATAGACAGTCATTCAGATTCGACTGGAGATTAATAGAAAGGCTATTCCCTAAACTGCCTCCTCAGTTGATTCTCCTGGAAGTAAACTGTGTTTTCAGCATTAACAACGTTGGAACTAAACTCTAAAAGCATGTTTTCTCCTCTACTCAACAGCCTATGTTAGTTAGAAAGATGTTTAACATGTAGGAACCTATTGACATAACATGATTTTATGTAATCTGTACTATTGTGCTTTTAGGTCAAATTCTCTTCCATTACAAAATTGAAAATGTTTTCAACAACAACAAAAAATCTTATTCTCTTGTAGAGAACAACCACCTACGACTGCCCTTTGAAATCGTGTCTCTGTCACTAGACACTCACTGTGTTCAGACAGTAAATGTCTTTGCTTACTGTTGTCACCATCCAATAAGTGGATTCTCATGTCTCAGAGCAGGCAGACTGTTCCTTGATGCTCACTGTAACTGCATCTCCCTTATGTAGAACCTGTCTGTCTGTCTGTCTGTCTGTCTGTCTGTCTGTCTGTCTGTCTGTCTGTCTGTCTGTCTGTCTGTCTGTCTGTCTGTCTGTCTGTCTGTCTGTCCGTCTGTCCGCCTGTCTGCCTGTCTGCCTGTGGAACTGCTTTGGAAAATCCTTAGTCAATGGACATAATATTTTTACAGTCCCGAAAAAGTCAAATAGACACTTGTAATTGCCATGATTTTATGACAGGTAATAATTGAGGGATGTCATATTTTCTCTCTCTCCCTTTTGATTCCATACCATAATCAATGCCCTAATACCTGGCATTGAACCCTTTTACTTTCAATGTGTCTAGTTTTTTCTAATGTATTTACAGTAGTTGAGTTCTATAGAGATAACATCTGCTGCACACTGAAATTCCCACCAGTATGGAAGAGGATGGAGTCTGTCTTTCTCAGCAGTTTTTCTCCTTGTTGATATCTGGCAGTAGAAGCACTTTCAGTTTGCGAACCATGTCAAGTCTCGTAAATGAAAGGCCCTGTCGTTCTTCTCCTCCTCTCTTCCCAGGTGACACACTGTCCCCATTCCGTCACCATCAGAAAGCTGAACAAGACGCAGATAAACTCAGAAGACGCTCCATTATGGGCTGCCAGGGGGAGCACAAACACCATTAGGGAGTGATATCGGTTACAAATAATGTATGTCTCCAGTCCCGTGTTCATCTGGTCTGAAGGAGAGAGGAGGAAGGGTAGTGCAGAGAGACATGCACCAATGAGTCGCCTCCTCACTCCCAAACACCAAAGGGCATCTGAGATGCACAGAGCACCAAGGACATTTCAGGAAAATGTGAAGTCGTTTTTTTCTTCCATTCATCTGAATCTAGATCTATATTTTACTGTTCAGTCTTTATGTTGGTTAATGCCTTAATCTAATAACAAACATTGTTTAGTTTCTTTAAGCAGATACTGTAGATCACAATACGACTAACTGTGCTGTCTGCATATCTACAGTAGAGTATCTCCATCATGTGTTTGTGAATGCAGAGCCTGATGGGTACCGACTGTTTTGTGCTGTTTCGTAGACCGTCTAGATCAGAGATGGTTGTCTTAGTAATGACTTAATATCAGCAGTCATACAAAGTGACATTTATAACACCGGCGGTAAGGTTTTTGAGACTTAGGTCGCACTGGAACTGTAATACAAGAAGCCCTCTGTGTCCTCACCACTGAATCGGCAGGCAGTATTGAGGTCTAATATCTGGCCACAGATGTGGTGTGGCCAAACCTCTGTATTCATTCTTTGTTTCGTCATTACATGAATGACTGTAGAAGCCCAGTATCCACTGAAGGAACACACACAGTGTAGCTCGATCAGCAATTTCTCTGTATTGCTAAGATGGGATCCTAGCATCTCACGTCTCCGTAATGTTAAGATGGGATCCTAGCATCTCACGTCTCCGTAATGTTAAGATGGGATCCTAGCGTCTCACGTCTCCGTAATGTTAAGATGGGATCCTAGCATCTCACGTCTCCGTAATGTTAAGATGGGTCCTAGCATCTCACGTCTCCGTAATGTTAAGATGGGATCCTAGCATCTCACGTCTCCGTAATGTTAAGATGGGATCCTAGCATCTCACGTCTCCGTAATGTTAAGATGGGATCCTAGCATCTCACGTCTCCGTAATGTTAAGATGGGATCCTAGCATCTCGCGTCTTCCTAATGTTTAAGATGGGATCCTAGCATCTCGCGTCTCCGTAATGTTAAGATGGGATCTTAGCTCTCGCGTCTCCGTAATGTTAAGATGGGATCCTAGCGTCTCCGTAATGTTAAGATGGGATCTAGCGTTCTCCGTAATGTTAAGATGGGATCCTAGCATCTCACGTCTCTGTAATGTTAAGATGGGATCCTAGCATCTCACGTCTCTGTAATGTTAAGATGGGATCTAGCGTCTCCGTAATGTTAAGATGGGATCCTAGCGTCTCACGTCTCCGTAATGTTAAGATGGGATCCTAGCATCTCACGTCTCCGTAATGTTAAGATGGGATCCTAGCGTCTCCGTAATGTTAAGATGGGATCCTAGCATCTCACGTCTCCGTAATGTTAAGATGGGATCTAGCGTCTTCCGTAATGTTAAGATGGGATCCTAGCATCTCACGTCTCCGTAATGTTAAGATGGGATCCCTGTAGCAATAGCTTTATTGGCCATGTTTGTGATGTTTAAGATGTAGGGTGAAACTGGGGGGGGTTGTGGTGGATTAGCTAGAGAACCACACTATGCCACTCTGCTGTGTTAAATCCCATGCTCACTAGGGTCACTTCCTGTGGGCGTGGTGGAAAAACCACAATGAGTCAATGAAGACCATGCTCTTGTAAGCAGTGTAAATACAGTGGAGGAACTGTAGAAATAACAGTATATGAGATTTAATTCAGCATCCATCTGGCTGTCTCAGAACTTGATAGTCAAATAATTGGATGATTGCACGCTCCTACATTCGGTCATTTCCTTCTCAATTGAAATGATAAGGCAACGCTGCTGAGTTGATAATAGCACTTCCAGTTTTATAAATGTAATGATTTTAAGATTGAATCTGAAAAACTCTGAAGGCTTTGCCTTTTAGTTGTAAGATAACATTAGGTTCAAGGGGTATTTATGTATATTTAATGGAGGACCTAAATTGCCTTCATACGCATGTGATTTTCCCCCCAAATGAAAACTTTGCAGACTAATGGTTTATGAATGTCAAGCAGACTGCTAAATCTCCCCTGCCGCTTTATGGGCCATAGGCTATAGCATTAGGATACTCACTGACGACTATGT
Organism: Salvelinus sp. IW2-2015; assembly: GCF_002910315.2. Taxonomy (NCBI): domain Eukaryota; kingdom Metazoa; phylum Chordata; class Actinopteri; order Salmoniformes; family Salmonidae; genus Salvelinus; species Salvelinus sp. IW2-2015. Next base: position 131,478 of record NW_019943053.1, on the reverse strand, counting down.
GAAAGACATCTGCAAAAGATTGGACATTTTATGCAGAAAGAGTCACATGACTATTGACAAATAGGAGGCCTCTCAAAGTTATAGGCCTACTGTTAATCGAAATCTGAAATGAAATACAAACTGTGTCAATGGTAGTATCCTCTGTCAGACATGGTAGCATACTGAATAAACACTGTGTAGTTCCTTTTAAACCTCTTCGGTGAAGCATCTGTTCCACAGGATAGTTGTCTGTGTTGATTTGATGAGTCTTTGTTTTTATCAAGGTTTGAATCTGCTGCACAGTCAGTACGGGAGAAAGAATATCTGGGGTTATTTCTTTTCCAGAGTAGTAGAAAACAAGGATTCACGTCATTTATTAAGGACATAAGGACTGGAGACAGCTGGGTCTCACTTTGCTTGTATCATACAGTAGCAACATGGATCAGTTTGAATGGTTCTGTTAGTTCTGAGGAATGATGAGACATGATTCTTCACTATACCCCCAGAGCCATACGTATGGCTGTGATACGCCCTACATCCTCTAGACCATATAGATACAATATGTTCTAAGTCTCTTTCCATTCACTAACTACATTCTAAGAGGCACACATTGTGTATACAGGTTAGACCTCTTGTATTGGTCGAAAAGGGTTCTTATGACAAACTCATCTAGACCAGTGGTTCTCAACTGGTTTTCCCTCTGGGATCCAAATGGAACCAGGTTGTATCAGTCGCAATCCAAATTTGAATTGTAATTTTTGTTGCCAAAATGCAATCTGGAGAACTAGGTTTAATGCAATATTGATAGTAAAAGTAACAATTATATGCCAAGGGAACAACAGTCCCACCTTTTTCATTGTCAATAATTACATTTTGCCCATATTCTTGATGAAGAATGTTAAGCTCACTAGTTTGAGACCAAGAAAATCAACCAAATTTGCTAAATAGCGCTGCTTATAACGCTATTGAATATACTGTGATTGAAGAAAATGTTTTGCATCTAATCCGTATATATATATATATTTCGGATAAGTGACGTGTTGTGAAATGATGATTGTCAGGAAATTAATGTTTCAAGTGAAGAAAAGACAAGTTTGAAATTAATGAGATGCTGCCTGGCGGCTGTAAACTCTAATTAGTAGACCATGTCTCCTATCTCAGTTAACCCAGAACTAGAGTCTCACGTAATTGGTCAGCTGCTCGACTAAGTTCTGGGTTCATACGTGTTAAGAGAAGAGATGAAAAGATGCTAGAACGAGGAGTGGAACCAAAACTAGGAGCTCCACCCTCTCTCTTTGCAAGTTACAGGCCGAGTGTCCCCTCCCCTTCCAAAATTCTAAAGATGCTAACACCTGCGAAATCGTGATTCGTCCAAATTACCAGTGACAAAAAACCCACTCGTTATCCCACACATCCCATTCCTTCCCGACATATTCTACTGTTCCAGTTCTGTCTAATGTCTTCAATAACCAGGAGAGGAACATTTGGTACTTATACTGTAATAATGCCAGATTAAAAGTACAGGGGGATAGTTTCTGCTTCTTGATTGTACCTTAGGGAAGCTTTAGGGTGGCAGGTAGCCTAGTGGTTAGAGCGTTTGGCCAGTAACCGAAAGGTTTCTGGATCGAATCCCCTGGCTGACAAGGTAAAAATCTGTTGTTCTGCCCCTGAACAAGGCAGTTAACCCACTGTTCCCCGGTAGGCTGTTATTGTAAATAAGAACTTGTTCTTAACTGACTTGCCTAGTTAAATAAATTTACAAATAAAATTTAAAAATGTTGTGCTAATGTTGTCATGTCTTTTCGTCAATGGATTGGCCTAAGTAAATGCAAATACACTGATATACATTTGTAAAAAACAGGGATAGAAAAATGACATGTAGTTTAACCACTAGTAATACAATTTAAATTATAGTCTGCCCACACACAGTAAAATGTTTGTAATGCAGAGGTCTATATGGTGATACTGTTGTCGTGCTATTTGCCAGCATGCTTGACTTAAACAAGAGAAATAGCAAACTCTGACAACATTCACCGTTGGCAATACCGCAGGCTGAAACTGAGAGAATGATAAAAGATTGCTGCTCCTGGTGTAGAACCCATCTCTGTCAAGGTTATATATTACTTTTTCAGGAGAGTGGAAATTAAAATTTTCTCCAAACCCAGTGACGCAGTTGCATTGTTTGCTCTGGCTGCAGTTCAGTGCTCTTCTTAGTGTGTGTGTGTGTGTGTGTGTGTGTGTGTGTGTGTGTGTGTGTGTGTGTGTGTGTGTGTGTGTGTGTGTGTGTGTGTGTGTGCTCTCTTTGGGAGGGGAAGTGATAATGCCACCGGTTTGTATTCTACTATGTGACAGTGAAAGATCAGAAGGAACATGTCTGTAATCCTGACTGCTGTACATACTATAGCTGTTGAAAATATAAGGATGTGTTGTCATTGATTCAGATGAAAATGTTACCTAAACAAATTCAGGTCTGCCTTTTGTGCTGTGTAGGATGGAATGTAATAATTCCCCTGGTATCTCCTGTAGTGATCAAATGGTGTAGGAACTTTATTATGTACACTGGTATTAAGATCATGGTCAACAGAAACGCAAAATATGATCATATCCCTTGTTAGTTGAACAGCAGAGGATTTATTTGAGGTGGGAACTATAGCCTGAAACGCTGCAGGAGGCAGTTCTTATAGTTTTTATGCCAGGTCGCAGTTGTAAATGAGAACTTGTTCTCAACTGGCCTACCTGGATAAATAAAGGTGAAGTAAATAAAAATAGTGAACTACCCTAGGTTACTGGGCTACAGGGCTACTGGGTACAGTAGTACTGAGATTATGAATTGGCATCAGGCCAGGCAAATCCCCAAGGAGGTGCTTCAAGCAGGGCACCACTTGTATCTTTCTTTCACTCTCTAGCTGAGACCATAAGCCAGTGTGACTCCATGCAGCTACACTGACGAGGAAGCTTTTCTCACTCCTGCTGAGAAGCAGATTTCTCCCACAGGAGTCCTCTTCTGCGTTAATGACGCGAAGACGACGGTGGAAACAAGAGGACATTATTTGCCCTCAATAGAATCTGCCATCTGATGCTCCTACTATATTCATTGCCCGGCTTGTTCTACGTATAGAATATAACAAGCAGTTGAGTGTGTACAGAGGTCTATGTTGATGTGGCTCAGTTGATAGAGCATGGCACTTGCAATGCCAGAGTTGTGGGTTTGATTCCCACGGGGGACCAAGGACAAAAAAAAAAGTATGCACTCACTACTGTAAGTTGCTCTGGATAAGAGTGTCTGCTAAATGATTCAAATGTAAAAATGTAAAAATGAGCACAGTGTGATTGGAATGCAGTTGTGTTTGCAGGCTGAGGATGATGAGTTCTCTTGAGGCTGGGCGAAGCAGTAGTTTAACCCAGGGCTGCACCAGCGGAACACCCCTATCTATCCCTATAATGTCCTGCTGTTGACTGGCTAAGGTGGGTTTGGCCTTTCAAAAGAAAAAATGCATATGCAGAACATGCCTCATCCCTACTGTAAAATATGGTGGTTGATGTTATGGGGCTATTTTGCTTTCACTGGTCATGGGGCCCTTGTTAAAGGTCCAATACAGCTTTTTTTTTATCATGACTGGATAACGATTAAGTACCTAACTTTGATAGTTTTCAATTAAAATGGTCTTAAAGGAACCAAAATAGCTTATTAGCAAAGAGCAATTGCTATAGTAAGAATTTTGCTATGACTGGGGAGGGGAAAACTGAAAACTAGCTGTTATTGGCAGAGGGGTTTGGAACTATTTTTTCTTATATGTCTATTGACTCATTTATCGCCTGGTGAAGTCACTAGACAGGCCAAACTCCATCCCACCAAAACAGTCTGAAACTTCAGACGGTATTTTCATTCTTTCACTAAAAGGGCATTATCATAATTTTCACAATATTATTCCAACCTTATAATGTGGAAATATACACTGAGGGTACAAAACGTTAAGAAGACCTGCTCTTTCCATGACATTAACTGATCATGTGAATCCAGATAAAAGCTATGATCCCTTATTGATGTCACTTGTTGTATCCACTTCAATCAGTGTAGATGAAGGGGAGGAGACAGGTTAAAGAAGGATTTTTAAGCCTTGATGGCTGCATTCCCGCGGGATTTCTGCCAAACCTGCCGTGTCCCTACAGAGATCATTGCGGTGTGGTGTGGTCGACATTTTTCATGCTGCAGGCGGGAGCGGGCGGTCAGTCAGACGACTTTGGGATAAAAATAGTTTTGTTGACCCGCCGATTATTTGGGAACTGTTGTCTTTCTGGTTTGTATACCTATTTTATTAAAAACACATTATTTTTGCATTATTCACACACTCAGAATTCACTGCTTCAACTTCAGTAGCCTACCTCTCCTAGTTTGGTGTGCGACTTCATTTGTGCCTAGTATGTGTGATCTCATTGAATTGGAGTAGGCTGCCTACATGGGCAGAGAATCACAGTTAACTGAAATATGATTAAACTGTAGTTTACAGTGTCTGTAAATAAATATTGATAATGAAGAGAAGTAGAGGACGTTCAACCAACGTGAGTCGAAGTGCAATCAAAACATGTAATCATGACTGAAAAGGAAAAGGCACGACCCGCACATAGGTTAGGTTACTATGGTGACCATAGGTTAGGTTACTATGGTGAACACATAGGTTAGGTTACTATGGTGAACACATAGGTTAGGTTACTATGGTGAACACATAGGTTAGGTTACTATGCGTGAACACATGGGTTAGGTTACTATGGTGAACACATGGGTTAGGTTACTATGGTGAACACATGGGTTAGGTTAACTATGGTGAACACATAGGTTAGGTTACTATGGTGAACACATAGGTTAGGTTACTATGGTGAACACATGGGGTTAGGTTACTATGGTGAACACATAGGTTAGGTTACTATGGTGAACACATAGGTTAGGTTACTATGGTGAACACATGGGTTATGTTACTATGGTGAACACACATGGTGTAGGTTACTATGGTGAACACCTAGGTTAGGTTACTATGGTAAACATGGTTAGGTTACTTAGGTGAACACATAGGTTAGGTTACTATGGTGAACACATGGGTTAGGTTACTATGGTGAACACATAGGTTAGGTTACATGGTGAACACATGGGTTAGGTTACTATGGTGAACACATAGGTTAGGTTACTATGGTGAACACATAGGTTAGGTTTACTATGTGAACCACATGGTTAGGTTTATGGTGAACACATAGGTTAGGTTACTATGGTGAACACATGGGTTAGTTACTATGGTGAACACATAGGTTAGGTTACTATGGTGAACACATAGTTAGGTTACTATGGTGAAACATAGGTTTAGGTTACTATGGTGAACACATGGGTTGTTACTATGGTGAACACATAGGTTAGGTTTACTATGGTGAACACATAGTTTAGGTTACTATGGTGAACACATAGGTTAGGTTTATATGTGTGAACACATGGGTTAGGTTACTATGGTGAACACATGGGTTAGGTTACTATGGTGAACACATAGGTTAGGTTATCTGGTGAACACACATGGTTAGGTTACTATGGTGAACACATAGGTTAGGTTACTATGGTGAACACGTTAGGTTATAGGTGAACACATAGGTTAGGTTACTATGGTGAACACATAGGTAGGTTACTATGGTGAACACATAGGTTAGGTTACTATGATGAACACATGGGTTAGGTTACTATGGTGAACACATGGGTAGGTTCTATGGTGAACACATAGGTTAGGTTACTATGGTGAAACACATGGGTTAGGTTACTATGGTGAACACACATAGGTTAGGTTACTATGGTGAACACATGGGTTAGGTTACTATGGTGAACACATGGGTTAGGTTACTATGGTGAACACATGGGTTAGGCTTTCATGGTGACCATAGGTTAGGTTACTAGGTACATAGGTTAGTTACTATGGTGAACACATGGGTTAGGTTACTATTGGTGAAGACATGATGTTAGGTTACTATGGTGAACACATATGTTAGGCTACTATGGTGAATAACTATAACTATCAAAATAAAGAAAGTCGCACACTCCATATATAAACTCCCAGCAATTTATGGTATTTCCAACGTTTGGCATCACTGTGCCTTCCTCAGGTGACCATAGCTTAATTACTATGGTAAACATAGTAGGTACTAGTGTGAACCAGGTTAGGCTACAATGGTGAACACACAGGTTAGGCTACTATGGTGAACACATAGGTTAGGTTACTATGGTGAAAACATAGGTTAGGTTACTATGGTGAACACATAGGTTAGGTTATCTGGTGAACACATGGTTAGGTTTACTATGGTGAACACATGGGTTAGGTACTTGGTGAACACATGGGTTAGGTTACTATGGTGAACACATGGGTTAGGTTACTTATGGTGAACACATGGGTTAGGTTGCTATGGTGAACACATAGGTAGGTTACTACTGGTGAACACATAGGTTAGGTTACTATGGTGAACACATAGGTTAGGTTACTATGGTGAACACACATGGGTTAGGTTACTATGGTGAACACATAGGTTAGGTTACTATGGTGAACACATAGGTTAGGTTACTATGGTGAACACATAGGTTAGGTTACTATGGTGAACACATAGGTTAGGTTCTATGGTGAACACATGGGTTAGGTTACTATGGTGAACACATAGGTTAGGTTTACTATGGTGAACACATAGGTTAGGTTACTATGGTGAACACATAGGTTAGGTTACTAGGTGAACACATAGTTAGGCTACTATGGTGAACACATAGGTTAGGTTACTATGGTGAACACATGGGTTAGGTTACTATGGTGAACACATGGGTTAGGTTACTATGGTGAAACATGGGTTAGGTTACTATGGTGAACACATAGGTTAGGCTACTATTTGAAGACTATGTTAGGTTACTATGTGACAACATGGGTTAGGTTACTATGGTGAACACATAGGTTAGGTTACTATGGGACACATAGGTTAGGTACTAGTGACACATGGGTTAGGTTACTAATGGTGACCACATAGGTTAGGTTACTATGGTGAACACTAGGTTAGAGTACTTGAACATAGGTTAGGTTACTATGGTGAACACATGGGTAGGTTACTATGGTGAACACATGGGTTAGGTTACTATGGTGAACACATGGGTAGGTTACATGGTGAACACATGGGTTAGGTTACTATGGTGAACACATAGGTTTAGGTTACTATAGATGAACACATGGGTTAGGTTACTATGATGAACAATAGGTAGGTTTCTATGGTGAACACATGGGTTAGGTTACTATGGTGAACACATAGGTTAGGTTACTATGATGAACACATAGGTTAGGTTACTATAGTGAACACATAGGTTAGGTTACTATGATGAACACATAGGGTTAGGTTACTATGGTGAACACATAGGTTAGGTTACTATGGTGAACACATAGGTAGGTTACTATGGTGAACACATAGGTTAGTATATGGTGACACAGGTTAGGTTATCTATGATGAACACATGGGTTAGGTTACTATGATGAACACATGGTTAGTTACTATGATGAACACATGGGTTAGGTTACTATGATGAACACATGGGTTAGGTTTACTATGATGAAAGTCAATAGGTTAGGTACTATGGTGAACACATAGGTTAGGTTACTATGGTGAACACATTAGGTTAGGTTACTATGGTGAACACATAGGTTAGGTTACTATGGTGAACACATAGGTTAGGTTACTATGGTGAACACATAGGTTAGGTTACTATGGTGAACACATGTGGGTTAGGTTACTATGGTGAACACATAGGTTAGGTTACTAGGTGAACAATAGGTTAGTTCTATGGTGAAACACATAGGTTAGGTTACTATGGTGAACACATGGGTTAGTTACTATGGTGAACACATAGGTTAGGTTACTATGGTGAACACATAGGTTAGGTTACTATGGTGAACACATAGGTTAGGTTACTATGGTGAACACATGGGTTAGGTTACTATGGTGAAACACATAGGTTAGGTTACTATGGTGAACATCATGGGTTAGGATTATTGGTGAACACATGGTTAGGTTACTATGGTGAACACATAGGTTAGGTTACTATGGTGAACACATGGGTTAGGTTACTATGGTGAACACATGGTTAGGTTACTATGGTGAAACACATAGGTTAGGTTACTATGGTGAACACATGGGTTAGGTTACTATGGTGAACACATATCGGTTAGGTTTATTGGTGAACACATGGGTTAGGTTACTATGGTGAACACATAGGTTAGGTTACTATGGTGAACACATAAGTTAGGTTACTTATGGTGAACACATAGGTTAGGTTACTATGGTGAACACATGGGTTAGGTTACTATGTGACACATGGTTAGGTTACTATGGTGAACACATAGGTTAGGTTACTATGGTGAACACATAGGTTAGGTTACTATGGTGAACACATAGGTTAGGTTACTATGGTGAACACATAGGTTAGGCTACTATGGTGAACACATAGGTTAGGTTACTATGGTGAACACTAGGTTAGGTTACTATGGTGAACACATGGGTTAGGTTACTATGGTGAACACATGGGTTAGGTTACTATGGTGAACACATGGGTTAGGTTACTATGGTGAACACATAGGTTAGGTTACTATGGTGAACACATGGGTTAGGTTACTTTGTGAAGACATATGTTAGGTTACTATTGTGAAGACATATGTTAGGCTACTATGGTGAATAAACTATAAACTATCAAAATAAAGAAAGTCGCACACTCCATATATAAACTCCAGCAATTTAATGGGTATTTAACACGTTTCGGCATCACTGTGCCTTCTCAGAGGTGACCATAGCTTCTAAGTTACTATGGTGAACACAGGTTAGGCTACAATGGTGAACACAGGTTAGGCTACTATGGTGAACACATGGGTTAGGCTACTATGGTGAACACATAGGTTAGGTTACTATGGTGAACACAGGTTAGGTTACTCTGGTGAGACAGCGTTGCGCCTTTTCATTCTCAATAAGTATGGATTATCCATTTATTTGTCTCTGCCTGCAAATCGTCCTCCTAAAAGGTAGGCTATATCCTATAGGACTCTGCAAAACGTAGCAAGTGTCGATGTCATCATTCATGCTGCTTCCAGTTCAGTAGCCATACCTGCAAGATCAGGTACTCATGTGGTCTTAATTAAACAGAGTAAGCTATAGCCTATGAATGGGCATTTCTTTCCAAGGAAATGTATTTCCTGAATATGATTAGGCTATAGTTTACTACATTGCCTAGAAATTAATAATGATCACCCATATTTCTCGTCTGAAAATCATCCCACTCCTAAAAGGTAGCCTATAAAAATAGCTCAAGAGACAGCGCAAGTCTCGCCAACTCTGCTCTTTTCAAACTACAACTAGGATATTTAAGCAATAAGGCACGAGGGTATGTGATATATGGCCAAGTACCTGGACATTTTAGCTAAAAACCTGGTTGTCTCTGCCAGAAGGCTGAAATTTGGCCGCAAGTGGATCTTCCAGCAAGACAACAACTCCAAGCACACATCAAAATCCACAAAGAAATGGTTAATTGACCACAAAATCTAACATTTTCCAGACTTGAACCCCATTGAAAACCTGTGGTTTGAATTAGAGGGATATCAAGGATCTGGAAGGATTCTGTATGGAGGAATGGTCTAAGATCCCTCCCAATGTGTTCTCCAATCTTATAAAACATTTTAGAAAAAGGTTCAGTGTTGTTATCCTTGCAGGGTGAGGGTGATGGAGCATTGAAAACAGGGGATCCAATGATATTTTACCTCTATCTTAAAAAAAAAAAAATGTATTACTTAAATATCTTTCTAGCATACAATATAGATCAGTATTTGTAAACAGTATTGTTTGCTCATCTTTATCAGAGGATCCAATAATTCCGGACCCCACTGTATATGACACACAAAGTAGTGTGTGTCTGTGGAGTTTCAATACAACTTGCTAATATGAATAATGAAACATAGAGTAATTAATCGTCCCTCTACTGGCAGTATGATAGAACTAATACACCGTCTAAAACAGTCAGCACAGTTCTTTATTAGGAATTGATTTCTCCTTGGATACTGCGATCTCGGGCAAGGCAGGCATATAGCAGACTAAATGTGTTTGTCCCGATGAAATCAAACTGTCTGCTGGAATTTTGGTTATTATTTTTTAGTAAATCCCATGAGGTTGGTGGCACCTTAATTGGAGAGGACGGGCTGGTGGTGTTGGCTGGAGTGGAATAAGTGGAATGGGATAAAATACAATGCCATTCCATTTGCTCTGTTCCAGCCTTTATTGTGAGCCGTCCTCCCCTCAGCAGCCTCCTCTGTAGTCAACAGTGCATAGAGCAATTGTATCTTTTTAAACAACCAGATTCAACAAGAAAGCTTCACAGTTGTTCATATATATATATATATATATATATATATATATATATATATATATATGGGAATGTGATGAAATAAATAAAAGCTGAAATAAGTCATCCTCTCTACTATTATTCTGACATTTCACATTCTTAAAATAAAGTGGTGATCCTAACTGACCTAAGACAGGGAATTTTTACTAGGATTAAATGTCAGGAATTGTAAAAACTGAGTTTAAATTTATTTGGCTAAGGTGTATGTAAACTTCGGACTTCAACTGGGTGTGTGGGTGTGTGTGTGTGTGTATATATATATGAGAGAGAGGTAGTAGAGTGAAAGTGGGAGAGATAGACGACTGGAATCAGAAGCGTGATTAATCCGACAACCTTTAGAGGAAAGGTTGGGAATCCTGAGGGAGGAGGAGAAGCAGAGTGGAGAGTGCTGATGTCTGTAGGACATGGACATGGAGGAGAAGCAGAGTGGAGAGTGGTGATGTCTGTAGGCCCTGGAACATGGTAGGAGAAGCAGAGCTGGAGAGTGGTTCGCTGATGTCTGTAGGACATGGACATGGAGGAGAAGCAGAGTGAGAGTGGTGATGTCTGTAGGCCCTGGACATGTAGGAGAAGCAGAGTGAGAGTGCTGATGTTGTAGGACATGGAGGAGAAGCAGAGGTGGAGAGTGGTGATGATTGTAGGAACATGGAAGGAGAAAAGCAGAGTGGAGAGTGCTGATGTCTGTAGGACATGGACATGTAGGAGAAGCAGAGTGGAGAGTGCTGATGTCTGTAGGCCATGGACATGGAGGAGAAGCAGAGTGGAGAGCGGAGGAAAGGCCAGGAGTCAAGTGAGGTATACATCTACAGGAAGAACCTCTCCTTAGGTAAAACCCTTGTGGTTGGACAGTCTTCGTGGATATTTGACATCAAAGGACTTGGAATGGAAATCATCACCACTACCTGTAACACAGTGTTTGCTCTGTGGATAATGTCACTGATTGGTTTGAGTAAAATCAAGCTCATTAAGACTATTCTTGGCAGGACGGAAGAACAATGGCACCTGGTTCCCCTCTAGGTTTCTTCCTCGGTTCTGGCCTTTCTAGGGAGTTTTTACATCTGCATTGTTTGCTATTTGGGGTTTTAGGCTGGGTTTCTGAACAGCACTTTGTGACATCGGCTGATGTAAAAAGGGCTATATAAATACTTTTGATTGATTGATTGACTTGCAAAATAAGTCAAGTTTACACAGGCACTCACAATAATTGTCTGTCCCTAAAGCATGACTTGAAATGCATATTAAAACCAGATTTTCATGTGTTTTATATATATTTCCACACTATGAGGTTGGAATATTATTGTGAAATAGTGAAAATTATGATAATGCCCTTTTAGGATAAGAGCTGTTTGAAAAGACCACCTGAAATTTGAACCTGTTTTGGTGGGATGGTTTTGGCCTGCCTGGTGACATCACCAGTTAATTATTTTTATTGAAACAATCACAGTAATGTACTTAATTGTGACCCAGAAATTATTTTATATTGTGCTAAAAAATTGGCTGCATTAGACCTTAAAGCTCAGTTGAGTTTAAGCTTTATTTTGTCGTGTATATTTCTCTCTGATATATCTCTTTCATGAGCGGAGACTGCCTTTGAACGAAAGGTATCAGCACAGAGAGCTGTTTGACCCTTGTAATCCTGCTGGGCAGACTGTGAACTTCTGAGGATTCTGAAAAGCAGAGTCTGAGCAACACGCTTCATACAGAGAGAGGGAGCAGTAGGTTTGAGGCTTCGCCAGGTCCAAGATGAAACGCAGCGCTTGTCTGAAATGGCCTCGAGCGCAGGCCACTGGAGTTCGTTGCATATTCATTTATATTACATGATGCGGCACAGAAAAGGATGTCGAGCAAGTCTAATCAGCCACACAACATGGAGTTAGATTCAGCACACACTTCACGCTCCCTGTCTATTTCCAGCAGACTGCAGTGGGCTAGCAAACAAAGTGATCAAAGCTTTTCTTAAGTGGTTGTAAACCGTACATGGTGCAGTAAAACAAGTGAACAGATTGGGTGAGAACCTCAAGGGAAAGACATGAGGTAATTTCTTATAAAACAACACTCAGGAGATCTCCTTGACACGAGATCAGTCGGCGCCGGTGCGTCACTTTCTGGACAAGGCTTGACTTGCTTACTTACAGAATCACAATGGTACACATTACAAGTCGACTGATTAATCGGAATGGCCGATTTAATTAGGGCCGATTTCAAGTTTTCATAACAATCGGAAATCTGTATTTTTGGACACCGATTTGACCGGTAAGAAGAATGCCCCTCTCCCCACAGGTGTGATTACTACCTCTGAGGGTTTAGAGCTTGAGGTAGTCACCTCGTACCAGCACTTGGGAGTATGGCTAGATGGTACACTGTCCTTCTCTCAGCACATATCAAAGCTGCAGGCTAAAGTTAAATCTAGACTTGGTTCCCTCTATCGTAATCGCTCCTCTTTCACCCCAGCTGCCAAACTAACCCTGATTCAGATGACCATCCTACCCATGCTAGAATATGGAAACATCATTTATAAATCAACAGGTAAGGGTGCTCTCAAGTGGCTAGAAGTTCTTTACCATTCGGCCATCAGATTTACCACCAATGCTCCTTATAGGACACATCACTGCACTCTATACTCCTCTGTAAACTGGTCATCTCTGTATACCCTTCGCAAACGCCACTGCTTATTTCTAAAACCTTAGGCCTCACTCCTCCATATCTGAGATACCTACTGCAGCCCTCATCCTCCACATACAACACCCGTTCTGCCAGTCACATTCTGTTAAAGGTCCCCAATGCACACACATCCCTGGGCCGCTCGTCTTTTCAGTTCGCAGCAGCTAGCGACTGGGACGAGCTGCAACAAACACTCAAACTGGTCAGTTTTATCTCCATCTCTTCATTCAAAGACTCAATCACGGACACGCTTACTGACAGTTGTGGCTGTTTTGTGTGATGTATTGTTGTCTCTACCTTCTTGCCCTTTGTGCTGTTGTGTGTGCCCAATAATGTTTGTACCATGTTTTGTGCTGCTACCATGTTGTTGTCATGTTGTGTTGCTACCGTGCTGTGTTGTGTTGTCATGTGTTGCTGCCTTGCTATGTTGCTGTCTTAGGTCTTTCTTTATGTAGTGTTGTCTCTCTTGTCGTGATGTGAGTTTTGTTCTATATTTATATTTTTACTCCCAGCCCATGTCCCTGCAGGAGGCCTTTTGCCTTTTGGTAGGCCATCATTGTAAATAAGAATTTGTTCTTAACTGACTTGTCTAGTTAAATAAAGGTTAAATTAAAAAAACTTAAAATAGTGTATAGTTCAAACAAAAGTTGAAACGTTCATTTAATCTGAGCAGCATCGCTCCCTCTCAGCCTTATTTGGATCCATATGTTCTTCTACGCTTCATCCATGATAATGACCTGTTAGTCTTCGCTCCAGTGACTCGTGCTGCTGCCTTTCAGATGAACATCCCGGAGCTGACTGAGATGCAATATGCTTCACATCCATTATTGATCCATGATTAACTGGGGTTCAACAGCCCTCCAACTTAAACACTTGGTTGGAACGTCAGAGAGATGTCTCTCTGCCTCCTGGTGACATTACGTCAACATATTAACAAACTCCAAATTATTCCATCTGAAGATTCAAGATAGCAAGTGCCAATTCAACGTGTGATTGCAGACGATGGCTATACGAAGTGATTAGGACGGAGGAAGGGAGAAGGGCGGAAGGGAGATAGCTCGCTGGGCCGACTCACCTCCCCTGTCTGAAGATCATCTATGGTATGCAGGGGCTCTTCTCTCTGAGGCGGCGATGTAGACGCTTTGATGCTGATGTTCCGCGACACTGATGGTGCACACGGATGACCTTTGAGCGTGTCGGCGTGCTCAGGCAACACTTGCTTCATGTGTTTATGTCCCTGAGACAGGCTAATGAGGATATGTGTGTCTGTCTGCTGCGTCGGGGGCTGAACAGCCACCTCCAGTATGAAGAGGAGAGCCAGGGTGCAGCTGCTGCCAGTGGGGCTCTAATCACAGCTTACTGCCTGACACACAGTGCCATCTCACCACGTGGTGGGAGAGAGAGAGGGTGCTCTCTGCACCCATGCATACTGATGCCATGGCACATCACAGGGGAGTTATTGGAGTGTAAGAGTATACAGTACTTTCAGAAACCTTTTCCCCACAATAGTTGATTTAGTGAAAATCGGAGTAATCCTGATGCATAACGAACAAACGCACCTTTTCAAGACTACGTGTTTAGTGTAATTTAATAATAATAATATCTTACTAATGTGAACATGCCATGTGTTGCCGAGAAAGAGACCGGGAAAAAAAATGTTATATTTGGCTTATATTCAGTGGATATTGTTGCCATGACTGTTGCTAGTGAGTAACGAGTCCATTTGGCAGGACAGTGTGTAGTCTTCAAGTGAAGTTATCTAGATTGTAGAAATACAATGTTACTGTGTGGTGTATCCTTGCAGACTATGACTATGGTCATGACAGTATTGTAATCTCAGCACTCTTATTTTTCCAGAGCAGGGGCTGATTTACAGTACTGACAGGGGGCCAGAAATAGGGCTGATTTAACAGTACTGACAGGGGGGTAGAAATAGGGCTGATTTAACAGTACTGACGGGGGCAGAAATAGGGCTAATTTAACACTACTGACGGGGCCAGAAATAGGGCTGATTTAACAGTACTGACAGGGGGCCAGAAATAGGGCTAATTTAACCGTATTGACAGGGGGCCAGAAATAGGGCTAATTTAACAGTATTGACAGGGGGCCAGAAATAGGGCTAATTTAACCGTATTGACAGGGGGCCAGAAATAGGTAATATTAACAGTACTGACAGGGGCCAGAAATAGGCCTAATTTAACAGTCATTGAAGGGCCCAGAAATAGGGCTAATTTAACCGTATTGACAGGGGGCCAGAAATAGGGATAATTTAACAGTTACGACAGGAGACCTGAAAGAGGGCTTAATTTAACAGTACTGAAGTACAATGTGTAGTTGTTAGAGCAGAATACAAGGAACAGGGATAGAATACAGAAGACTAGAGAGTGGTTTTGAATCCGCATTGGTTAAATCTGCGGATGAGTGTGTGTGTCAGTGTGTGCGCTGCTCCGTGTGAATGTATCTGTTTACCTGTGTGTGTGTTTATGTGTACTGAAAAGCTGAGCAGCTTTGGAGTCAGTGTGAAGTCCCTGGGTCACATCCCACTTTATCCAGCCAGTCTGTTCTCCTGGGTCACATACCACTTTATCCAGCCAGTCTGTTCTCCTGGGTCACATCCCACTTTATCCTGCCAGTCTGTTCTCCTGGGTCACATCCCACTTTATCCAGCCAGTCTGTTCTCCTGGGTCACAATCCCACTTTATCCAGCCAGTCTGTTCTCCTGGGTCACATCCCACTTTATCCAGCCAGTCTGTTCTCCTGGGTCACATCCCACTTTATCCAGCCAGTCGGTTCTCTTGGGTCACATCCCAATTTATTCAGCCAGTCTGTTCTCCTGGGTCACATCCCACTTTATCCTGCCAGTCTGTTCTCCTGGGTCACATCCCACTTTATCCAGCCAGTCTGTTCTCCTGGGTCACATCCCACTTTATCCAGCCAGTCTGTTCTCCTGGGTCACATCCCACTTTATCCAGCCAGTCTGTTCTCCTGGGTCACATCCCACTTTATCCAGCCAGTCTGTTCTCCTGGGTCACATCCCACTTTATCCAGCCAGTCTGTTCTCCTGGGTCACATCCGAATGCGGCAATGTAATATTAATTTGCACTTAGAGGAGGTCACCTCTGCCTTGACTAACATTCCTGGAGTTTGGGAGCAGTGTTGTCATGCCCGGACAGGACACAGGGGCACATACCCCGTCAGATTTGTCCTGTTTATAAAAATAAATATAAAAAATATTTGGTTTATTTTGTTTCTCTGTAATACTAATAGCCACCTAGAAATGTTATGATGTTGGCTTTAGCTAGCCCAGATAGGTTCCCAAACTCTTAACACCTACCAAGAAGCCATTTCAGGCTATCAATCAATTTCAAGTAGCTAGCTTGTCTAACTATCTTGGTAGACTTTAGAAAAGCAAGCATTTACTAAATGTTCTGTATAAGACTCACATTCCTTTTGATCTTTGACCCACATTTTAGCAAAAGCAGAGAAGCATATTTAGTTTCTTAAAACAATATATATTTACCACTGTTCAGGAGGATACACAGCTGAAGAGGTACGCTTAGATATGCAGAAAAATAAACCTTTTTTTACATAGAATTAAGCATAATGGTTATGGCTCTAGATTGCTAGAAAATGCTGTTTCCGGAGTTTWAAAAAATGATACATTCTCCACCCCTAACCCTTCCTCATGTACTTCGTGCCATTTCAGATTTTTGGTGTGTTTGGGAGTCTGATGTTTTTCCTTTGAAGTTGTCAAAAAGCCTTGTGGTAATTTGTATAAATGGACAGCTCTCTTTGCAAAGTACAGTGTGGAAAACATTATGAATCCTCTTATATGTGTTTGTCCATTAGGAGCTGGCCAGTATTGTGCAACTCTACTGTCTATCATTCCCACTAACTACATATTTTTAGAGGAAGTTTCAGGGTTTGTTCTCCATAGCTTTTAGACAGTGTTTTCACTTTGTTCTACGTTGCTTACTGGTCTCGATTTTCCAGCACATTCTCCGATTTTACCGTAGCCTTTACACTGTTCTTCTCCTATGAATATCCTTTAAGTTGGCACTACAGGAATCTGTTGAATTTAAAGATTCTACATTTTTCTTCTGTAGCAATGTGCGCTGAGAGCCAGGACGCAAGTTCAGGGAGTGAGTGTTTAAAAAATTTAAAAAACACACCAAAAAACAAACCAAGAAACACGACCAACGCACAGACTTAACACTGGAACCGAAACAATGATGCCTGGGGAAGGAACCAAAGGGAGTATATAGGGCAGGTAATCAGGGAAGTGATAGAGTCCAGGTGAGTCTATGATGCGCAGGGGCGCATAACGATGGTGACAGGTGTGCGCCATAACGAGCAGCCTGGTGACCTAGAGGCCAGAGAGGGAGCACACGTGACATCTCCCATGTTCCGTGGCTGTACCTAGGCTAACATGGTCTGAGGAGGTAGTCCCTCTCTGCAGGAGAGGCAGTGATGTGTCTAAAAAAAATCATCTTTAATTTAACAGCTCTCCTCTCCACCAAAGTGCTACTGGAATTTCTCCTATAAAACGTGTAGCTCAGTTTGGTCGTTAACTGATGGGTAGAGCACTTGATTAGGACTGCAAAATACTTCTGTCACAAATACCTCCTCCTCATTCAAATAAATCAGGATGGATCTGATATGTTTTAAATACATACTTGGCCAACTAGGTTTGTGCTTCAGGCTATTTCTGATGACTTGACATGCTCATCAGTACTGTAATATTATCAAAGTATGAAGACATACCTCAGATGACTTCTAAAACATGACTTTGTTGATATTCACTATATTGACACCATAAAGAACATACATGGACAAGGACAGTAGGGAAACAGACCTCTCTGAGCCTCTCTCAAGTTTCAGTTTGGTAATTAGCATCCAACCTTTAAGTGTACTACACAGACACAAAAGTCACCACCTGTCAGTACAATGCTGCGTGGGCCTGTGTGATGTTTATGTGTTCACAGCTCTCTGACTGTTTATTTTGTCTGCAGGAACTTCTACTACATAACCATGCTGCGTGACCCCGTCTCCCGCTACCTGAGTGAATGGAAGCACGTGCAGCGTGGAGCCACCTGGAAGACCTCCCTGCACATGTGTGACGGGCGCTCGCCCACGCAGGACGAACTGCCCACCTGCTACAGCGGGGACGACTGGTTGGGCGTCACCCTGACCGAGTTCATGGACTGCCCGTCCAACCTGGCCAACAACCGGCAGGTGCGCATGCTGGCCGACCTCAGCCTGGTGGGCTGCTACAACCTGTTATCAATGAACGAGAGTGAGCGCAACCACATCCTGCTGGGCAGCGCCATGAACAACCTGAAGAACATGGCCTTCTACGGCCTGACCGAGTTCCAGCGCAAGACGCAGTACCTGTTTGAGCGGACGTTCAGCCTGCGCTTCATCGCCGCCTTCACGCAGATCAACAGCACGCGC
This sequence comes from Salvelinus sp. IW2-2015, assembly GCF_002910315.2. Classification (NCBI taxonomy): domain Eukaryota; kingdom Metazoa; phylum Chordata; class Actinopteri; order Salmoniformes; family Salmonidae; genus Salvelinus; species Salvelinus sp. IW2-2015. The sequence goes on along the minus strand of NW_019943053.1, from coordinate 112,952 downwards.
GCCGCCAACGTGGACCTGAGCGAGGCTGTGCGTCGCCGCATCGAGGAGCTAAACTACCTGGATGTGCAGCTGTACGAGTACGCCAAGGACCTGTTCCTCCAGCGCTTCCAATACACCCGCCAGCGCCAGCACCAGGAGGAGCGCTTGAAGAGGCGCGAGGAGCGCCGTTGGCTGCGGGAGCAGAGGGAGCAGAGCAGGGACTCTCTCCCCAAACGACAGGTGGGCAGGGAAGGGGGGGGAGACGAGCTGGCCACCACCACCGAAGACTACACCAGCCAGGTGGCTCGCTGGTGAGGTCCCACTCCTGACCACACACCCAGAGATAGGTCACAGAACAGTCAGTCTCATATGGTACTCTCTCTCTCCCTCTCTCTTTTTCTCTCTCTCTCCCTCTCTCTTTCTCTCTCTCTCTCTCTCTCTCCCTCTCTCTCTCTTTCTCTCCCTCTCTCTTTACTAAGGGCCACATCCAAATTAGGCCTGCGCTTGGACTTAAAAAAGCCTGCTAAATTAATCATCTCTATTGAAAAGTGCTTTTTTGACCAAAAATACGCAGCCTCTAGTTGCGGGGGAAACTAGTCCTTGCGTTTTAAGTAATTTGTATGAGCTAATAAATTATTATGGTTGTGTGTGGTGTGTGTGTGTTGTGTGTGTGTGTGTGTGTGTGGTGTGTGTGTGTGGGTGTGTGTGTGTGTGTTGTGTGTGTGTGTGTGTGTGTGGTGTGTGTGT
>NW_019943053.1:35507-112014 GCF_002910315.2 Salvelinus sp. IW2-2015 | reverse complement strand
TCTTCCCTCCCCTCTCTCTTTCTCTCTCCATCTCTCCTCTCTCTCACTCTATCTCCTCTTTTCTCTCTCCCCCCCCCTTGTCTACTCTCCCCCCCCCTCCCTCTCTCTGTTTCTGTCTTCTATCCTATCTATCTCTCTTTCTCAGTTTCAGCCTGCTAAAGTTTCTTGGTTTGTTTTGGTGCTCCTGCACTTTCCTGCCTATCAGTCATAGTTAGCTATAATCATGCAGGTTGTGATAACTCTATCAGTCATAGTTAGCGTATAATCATGCAGGTTGTGATAATCTATCAGTCATAGTGTAGCTATAATCTATGCAGGTTGTGATAACTCTATCAGTCATAGTTAGCTATATCATGCAGGTTGTGATAACTCTATCAGTCATAGTTAGATATAATCATGCAGGTTGTGATAACTCTATCAGTCATAGTTAGATATAATCATGCAGGTTGTGATAACTCTTAAAGAGAACAAATCAAAATGTGCTGCTTATAATTACTTTCTTAATTGCAATTTAGTGAGAGTTTACATGCACACTAATAATACGATATTTAACAGATTATGGCAGTAGGCAGACTATGCGATAGTCATCTAAACACCTTACTCTGTGATCAGCTTTCGGCCCTCGTGCTCACGACGTCACACTCTGTTGTTTTCCATGTTTGTGAGCCCACGCCAACAGCACTGTTGGATCAGCACCTGATGGGTTGTTCTGTTATGAGCATTCCAACTCTCCAATGGTGTGTGTGTGTGTGTGTGTGTGTGTGTTTTTGTCATCATTGTATATTGGTCACAATGCCATTGAGCCAACACATCCACTATGTTAATACATTACCTCATCATTTTCAAATCAACATTATGGATACAATACCATGAGTGGTTTTTTTTTCAGTTTTCTTTCAAAAGGTTGGAATGTGCTGTGAATAAATCGCCCTGACAAAAACAACATCTTATTTTCATGTAGTTGTTATCTGCTCAAACTTACAGTCGTATGATGTATATATTGATGCAAAGTCTGGAAAGTCTGAAATGAATATTTCAAAACCTATGATCTCTGTGTAAATGAAGTGATGAAACTGGACCTAAAAAGGTCATGTCACACTAGATATTGTACTGCCATTCCCTGATCCCTGTGATAGGCCATGTTGTGAAAGAGTGATTTGAATAAACTTCAACTGTCATTCAATTTAAGTGCACATCTTTGAATAACAGATAATCTTACATTTATGTATTGCAAAAGAGGTTTTGTCTTAAAGGAAAAAGGTTATATACCATCACTCTGGGAAGTGGTGTTTAAGGTTAACTTTCTAAATGTATGAATCTGTATGTTCCTATTCAAATGATTGTGTATGAAAAGGGCAGTCTTGACGTGTCATACTTTATCAGCAATTTTCTTGTCAGGTCTACAAAGCTGGGTGAATACTACTTCAGATATTAGAAATAAATGCCTTGATCAACCATGACCAATTTCTGACTGGAATCACTTGTATAAAACCAGATTCATTAGAAATGTTATTGAAGGACATTTCACCGCATACATAGAGATCTCAATATTTAAATGTAATTCCAGTTACAAGCACTTGGTTCGGCCATGTTAGTAAACAGCACAAATAAACACTGTCCCAGTAATGTGACCAGGCATCCACCTCTTCTTCATCAGTAGGCTATGCACTACTGTCAATATGCATATATAACCATGTTTACATGAATTATTAGCATTGGTTGTGTTAGCAAAATGTTGGCCTTTATTATTTCCATCAATATTTTGATATTCATGGATCATAATGAAGTATCCTTTTAGTTTATGTACTTCATGTCATACTGTGTCTGTCTCCGGTGGGCTATATTTCAATAAGAGGTCCGACCTGGGTTCAAATTAAATGTGAATTGAATTATTTGTTCTTTAAATACTTACTTTCTGTGTATTTGAGAATTTTCAAAAAATGTGGCCAAAGTCAACTACTTCAATTGGAAATATTTTTAAAAATTTATTTAAAAGTTAGATGCACTATTGTAAAGTGGTTGTTCCACTGGATATCATAAGGTGAATGCACCAATTTGTAAGTCGCTCTGGATAAGAGCGTCTGCTAAATGACTTAAATGTAAATGTAAATGTAAAAAATCCCCAAATACTTTCCTATAAATAGCGTACTATTTGAAAATATTTGAAAATATTTATTTCCAAATACATTATTTCAAATACTCCTGGGTTCAAATGCATACCAATACTTTCCAAGTGCATTTATAAAAAATATCAGAATACTTACTTTGAAATGTATGTGAAAGTAATTAAAATAATTAAAATGGTATTTGAACCCAGGTCTAAGAGATATACATGTAAGTATTGTAAAACACCAAAATTAGGCAAACAGGAGAGGACCATTGAGAGGAACACTAAATATTTAGTGTTATTTCCTCCTGCTATAGTAAGATTATCGCTAAGGGACAAGGGAAAATAATTCTGAATGTTCTGGTCCAGAAATGGTAGTCAATATACAGTATATGAACTAGACAATCACCAGTCTCTTCCACTTGCTGTTATTCAGCAGTAACAAGGTAAGGATATATTGGTCTGCTTATCAGACACTGATTCGACTACTACTGTACCTGCTTAAGACAAGCTTCTCTCCATGCAGAAAATGTACTTTTTTGGGGGGGAAATGTAACCTTTATTTAACTAGGCAAGTCAGTTAACAACAAATTGTTTTTTACAATGACGGCCTACCGGGGAACAGTGGGTTAACTGCCTTGTTCAGGGGCAGAACAACAGATTTTTAGTTGTCAGCTTGGGGATTCAATCCAGCAATATTTCGGTTACTGGCCCAACGCTCTAACCACTAGGCTACCTGCCGCCCTTAAACACTACAATGTGTTTATTTTAAGGTTCTAATCAAGACAGGAAAAACTGACTGTCCACAACACAACTGGACAGACAGACTCCAGTGTCTACTCTCTACAGATCCCTCTGTCTTCCTCTAACCCTTCCTGAACTTGATGTTTAGGAGGGGAAATGACTCCTCCCCACAAACAGGGAAAGTAAACAGAACATGTCCTGTATTCTTCTCCGTGCTCCTTTTCTGTGGACCCAATCTTACTGCATTCATTTGAGCAAATTCAGATGACTGGATTATTATTGTGTACAGACTGGCAATGTGAAATAGCTATTGATTTATTACGATGTTGGCTGTTGTGAACAAACGGGGTCCACCTGCACAAATGGATCCTTATACAATCAGGTCATTTTGGCATCTAAAATCCATTGACATACATACAGTTGAAGTCGGAAGTTTACATGCACGTAGGTTGCAGTCATTAAAACTAGTTTTTCAACCACTCCACACGTTTTTGTTAACAAACTATAGTTTTGGCAAGTCGGTTAGGACATCTACTTTGTGCATGACACAAGTAATTTTTCCAACAATTGTTTACAGTGTAACGATTGTCGTCGGGAGAAGGAGAGGAGGACCAAGGTGCAGCGTTGTAAGTGTTCATTATTTTAATAAAACAACTGAACACTGAACAAAACAACAAAAACGACAAACGAACAGTCCTGTAAGGTCACGAAAAACACTAAACAGAAAATAATCACCCACAACTCAAAATAGGAAAACAGGCTACCTAAGTATGGCTCTCAATCAGAGACAACAATAGACAGCTGCCTCTGATTGAGAACCATACCAGGCCAAACACATAGAAATAGAAAACCTAGACCTATAACATAGAATACCCACCCACATCACACCCTGACCAAACTAAAAATAGAAACATACAAAGCAATCTACGGTCAGGGCGTGACATACAGACAGTTTATTTCACTTATAATTCACTGTATCACAATTACAGTGGGTCAGAAGTTTACATACACTAAGTTGACTGTGCATTTAAACAGCTTGGAAAATTCCAGAAATGATTTATTGGCTTTAGAAGCTTCTGATAGGCTAATTGACATAATTTGAGTCAATTGGAGGTGTACCTGTGGATGTATTGCAAGGCCTACCTTCGAACTCAGTGCCTCTTTGCTTGACATCATGGGAAAATCAAAAGAAATCAGAAGAAAGACCTAAAAAATGTGGTTCATCCTTGGGAGCAATTTCCAAATGCCTGAAGGTACCATGTTCATCTGTACAAACAATAGTACGCAAGTATATACACCATGGGACCACGCAGCCATCATACTGCTCAGGAAGGAGACGCGTTCTGTCTCCTAGAGATGAACGTACTTTGGTGCGAAAAGTGCAAATCAATCCCAGAACAACAGCAAAGAACCTTGTGAAGATGCTGGAGGAAATAGGTACAAAAGTATCTATATCCACAGTAAAATGAGTCCTATATGGACATAACCTGAAAGGCCGCTCAGCAAGGAAGAAGCCACTGCTCCAAAACCGCAATAAAAAAGCCAGACTACGGTTTGCAACTGCACATGGGGACAAATATCGTACTTTTTGGAGAAATTTTCTCTGGTCTGATGAATACTAAAAAATAACTGTTTGGCCATAATGACCATCGTTATGTTTGGAGGAAAAAGGGGGAGGCTTGTAAGCCGAAGAACACCATCCCGACCGTGATGCACGGGGGTGGCAGCATCATGTTGTGGGGGTGCTTTGCTGCAGGAGGGACTGGTGCACTTCACAAAATAGATGGCATCATGAGGTAGGAAAATGATGTGGATATATTGAAGCAACATCTCAAGACATCAGTCAGGAAGTTAAAGCTTGGTTGCAAATAGGTCTTCCAAATGGACAATGACCCCAAGCATACTTCCAAAGTAGTGGCAAAATGGCTTAAGGACAACAAAGTCAAGGTATTGGAGTGGCCATCACAATGTCCTGACCTCAATCCTATAGAACATTTGTGGGCAGAACTGAAAAAGCGTGTGCGAGTATGGAGTCCTACAAACCTGACTCCGTTACACCAGGTCTGTCAGGAGGAATGGGACAAAATTCACCCAACTTATTGTAGGAAGCTTGTGGAAGTCTACCCTAAACCAAATACTAATTGAGTGTATGTTAAACTTCTGACCCACTGGGAATGTGATGAAAGAACTTAAAGCTGAAAAAAATCATGCTCTCTACTATTATTCTGATATTTCACATTCTTAAAATAAAGTTATGATCCTATCTGACATAAGAAGGGACATTTTTCTACGATTAAATGTCAGAAATTGTGAAAAAGTGAGTTTAAATGTATTTGGCTAAGGCGTATGTAAACTTCCGACTTCAACTGTATATTTCTTGCCTAAAGCACTGATTAATTATTCACTTGTGTAACAATATTGATGGACTTTGTGCCCTGCTGTTGACTTCCTTCTCCAACCCTGAGTTTACTTCCTTGAGAGGATGTTCCCCTGTTGATTTACACTACTCGGGTAGTCACGTGTCTACTGGCTCCATGATGTACACACATTGGGGTCACTGTATTACTTTGAAAATTCTCCCTCATACCATTTCTACTGACATCCGTCCTCCTCAAGCTCCATGGATCGTAGGCTCAGCCCAATAGATGATGTCTTCAGCATGTCATTTACACCCAGAAGGCCCAATTGTATTATACTCTCAAGTTTAACAGCAGGAAGTGTGTAATGACTTGAAAGAGACACGACTAGACTACTTTCTGCTTTCTGGGCTTTTCTACTGATCTTCCCCCAAGGTGTACACAAGCCATATGTGAGGAATTGGTTGACAGCTTTTCTATTTGAATCACAAGGGCAATCACCCTGCATCAAAGTCTGATATACTTATTGAATCTATGGCTCTATAGCATGTTCATAGGTGACAGTGTTTAATCCTGAGTCCGATATTTTGAGGCAATATTTTAGTCCAATATTTACTCACACAGTGATTACATTTTATTGATTTAATTTCAGCTTACCAACAGTATAACAACATGTTAACCTCATTGTGTTGCATGGTTTTGCAGCTTGTATGGTTATAATGCCATTTGAAACACTATTGCCAGGACTGCCCCAGAAAAACTATGCGAAACCCAGAATTTCCTAACTGAATCCAGTCTACTCAATATATGATCAGCCAGCTGTGATTTATCTATCACTGCAGTCAAAAGAACCAGTTTCATGGCAATAACATGTTGACAATATGAGTAATGTTTAGAATCACAGTCAGCCTAGAAAGGCAGCATGACCAATATTTTATTGACATTTTCACTTTGTTATAGAGAAACAACAGCATACAACAAATACAAAATTACAGGAGCCAATGAATACTAATGAACTCACTACCCATGAGAAAAACTAAATAGAAAAGAAAAAGGATGACAGCAAACAAAAACCAACGGAAAACTGGAATACATTAAAATAAAATCACTGGCTAATCACGTCACACTGGCAGAGAGAACAGGAGAAATACATCAACCAAGATTCTAGAACACATTGAAAGAGTTTGGCTTATGGCTGAAATGTAACACAAATGTCTCCTGAACCACTGTTATGATCAAGATATGTATCTAGCGTCAAATAATATTTCGCCACATGGTTGATAAGTCGTAAAGAATATTTCTTGTATGGTGCTAAAGTACCCAGTTGGAAGAACCATACATTTACTGAGGGTAAATCAGAGGCTTTCCATTCTCTAACCAGACATTTTCTTCCAAGCATAAGGGCTGTATGTACCCAGTCTGTATGGGACATTTTTTTGCAGGACAGGACAATATAAAGGGAACCAGAGAGCCATCACTCTCCCTGCATCTCCAACTCTCTGCACTAGAAAGCCTGCATCTGATAAAGTTACTCAAAGGCAGTTCGAACCATAAGTTAGTGAAGAGAAAATTGCCATGTTGTCAACATCCAAAAGCCGACTTCTATGTGTTTTGGAATGAAATAAGACAACCGTATAAAATGTGTAGTATTTTTGACTTAACTTCTTTAGCATTTTAGCCTGTGAAATGCTGTCGCTGCCTGGTTGGCCGATCACTGCAGCCACGATGGGCCTCTTGGTCTTGAGAAACTGGAATCTCCGGTGGAGGAGGCCTTTCTCCAGCCAGTGTGTACAGAGCCAGGTTGAAGAAGGTGTGGAGCACTGGAGATGGTATAGGCTGCATTATAAACTGGGTGGTTCGAGCCCTGAATGTTGATCGGCTGAAAGCCGTATACCACGGGTATGAAAAAAAATATATATATATTTTATTGCTCTAATTACATTGGTAAACAGTTTATGATAGCAATAAGGCACCTCGGATGTTTGTGATAAATGGCCAATATACCACGGCTAAGGGCTGTATCCAGGCACTCCAAGTTGCGTTGTGCATAAGAACAACCCTTAGACGTGGTATATTGGCCATATACCATACCCATTCTGGCCGTATTACTTAGTTGACGCCCCTCAGCAGTATACAGGGCACCAGTGTTTTGGCTTCCATCCGGGTATACATCCGCATGGCACGGAGGAAGTAGAAGAGGATGAAGCACATTACAAACACAACCAGGATCAGCACAGCCAGCCTGCGGGCATGCACACGGCTCAAATCAAATTTGTTTGGTCACATACACGTGTTTAGCAGATGTTATTGCGGGTGTAGCAAAATGCTTGTGTTTCTAGCTACACGGGTTCAGTAATATCTAACAATTTCAAAACAATACACACAAATCTAAGTAAAAATTATGGAATTGGACAGCCTTCGTGGGGCCCATCGGTCACCGGCATAGCTCAGGCACACCACCACCAGGGGGAGTAGGTAGCCCAGGACTGGGAATAGCCAGGCATAGACCCATTAGGAGAGTAGGTAGCCCAGGACTGGGAATAGCCAGGCATAGACCCATTAGGGGGAGTAGGTAGCCCAGGACTGTGAATAGCCAGGCATAGACTCATTAGGGGGAGTAGGTAGCCCAGGACTGTGAATAGCCAGGCATAGACCCACTAGGGGGAGTAGGTAGCCCAGGACTGTGAATAGCCAGTCATAGACCCATTAGGGGGAGTAGGTAGCCCAGGACTGTGAGTAGCCAGGCATAGACCCATTAGGGAGTAGGTAGCCCAGGACTGAATAGCCAGGCATAGACCAACTAGGGGAGTAGGTAGCCCAGGACTGTGAATAGCCAGGCATAGACCCATAGGGGGAGTAGGTAGCCCAGACTGTGAAGCCAGCATAGACCCATTAGGGGGAGTAGGTAGCCCAGGACTGTGAATAGCCAGGCATAGACCCATTAGGGGGAGTAGGTAGCCCAGGACTGTGAGTAGCCAGGCATAGACCCATCTAGGGGAGTAGGTAGCCCAGGACTGTGAATAGCCAGGCATAGACCCATTAGGGGGAGTAGGTAGCCCAGGACTGTGAATAGCCAGGCATAGACCCATTAGGGGGAGTAGGTAGCCCAGGACTGTGAGTAGCCAGGCATAGACCCATTAGGGGGAGTAGGTAGCCCAGGACTGGGAATAGCCAGGCATAGACCCACTAGGGGGAGTAGGTAGCCCAGGACTGTGAGTAGCCAGGCATAGACCCATTAGGGGGAGTAGGTAGCCCAGGAATGGGAATAGCCAGGCATAGACCCATTAGGGGAGTAGGTAGCCCAGGACTGTGAGTAGCCAGCATAGACCCACTAGGGGGAGTAGGTAGCCCAGGACTGTGAATAGCCAGGCATAGACCCACACCTCTTCTGGATCATTACTAGCAAAATCCAAACATGAACATCATTGTAAATAAGAATTTGTTCTTAATTGACTTGCCTGGTTAAATAAAGGTTAAATAAAAAGAATACATACATAAATGACGTTCTCAGTCTTCTCGACAGTGGTCATGTAGACCATGGTTGTAATCTTCAATATAGATATGAACCATACAGCCGAGCAGTCGATGACAGCCCAGCTCTTCCTCTGTACCTGGGCTGCCCTCAGCGGGTGGACCATGATGACCACATAGTGGAACTCACTCAGGCAGGTGAGGAAGAGGATGCTTCCGTACAGGTAGAAGTAGGAGCTTAAGCCTACAAACATTTTCCAAGTTGACAATTCCACAATGCTGTGCGGTTTATAGTAATGTACTGTTAAACCAACATTTCTTTGAAATGTATGGTATCATTTACTGTTTACGCCTAAAATCACCCAGAGTGCATTGCCATTTACGGCAATTGACCGTAAATAATTAATATGGTACTTTACTGTTCATTTTATTGTATAATACTGTCAAAACAACAATAAAGTTTTACACTGTACTAATGAAACCAATTAGTCCAACTTACTTTTACATGTTTTGTTGCCGAGGATGCTGCCATACAGGTTAAAGTGAGAGCTACAGCAGACGATGGGACACATGACGTCGCCCATGATCCAGTCGTCCTGGATGTAGTAGTGGACCAGGAAGGACTCAGAACGTACAGGAGGTCTGCCATGGCAAGGTTCACCGTGATGATGCTGCTGCTTTTCCATGGCCGCAACCTGACCACGTAGATAATGATTGAGGTGATGTTTCCCACAAGCCCCAATACCAAGATGATCCCATACGTGACCGGGAGATAGTACCTCCTACTGTTCTCATCAACTGGGAAACAGTCAGTGGCCTCACTGTTCACTTTTTCTCTAGACATGGTTGTGTTGTAATATCCAACAAATTGACCTAAGACACAAGTAGAGAGACAATTTGTGTATAATGTTATCCCATTAGAAAATTACTAGTTGAATTTATCTATGTGGTTTAAGAAAGTGTTTATTGACACCATAAACTGCGGTGTTTCTCTAGTATCCGTCTGTCACTCCTGAATTTCCTGAATCTTCAGGCAGCAGTCAGTTTTAAGAGCATCCCAGAGCCCTCCCACACAGATTTAGTACCACTGCCTACCAACAGAGGAAGTAGTACACCCATAAGAGTCATACAGCAAATTGTAACAGGTTTAAAGTTCTCAAATGTGTACTCAAGCTAATCAGGCACGTGGTTAGATTTTGGTATTTTATATCACTTCTAGAGGCCTTATCAAAGGCCAAAGGACATGGAAAATACTCAACCATTAAAGGTATAAGACTTCCTGCCACTGTTCCCTGTACACATTACATTTTTTGGGTCACTACTACCACATATCGGTTCAATTGGTACAGCACTCTCATTAACGTCTGGCACAAATGTAGCCTATTACAAGGCACTCCCCAAAATATTTAAATTAGCCAGAAACAACAATACCATGTAATTTAGTAAATCGTAGAAATGTTGTACACACCTTGTTTGGTTGGTTCACTTCAGACCTTGATGTCTCTCAATCCTTTCACTCAAGAATTGTTTGAAAAAGTTCCACGTTGACAATCCCACAATGCTGTGCGGTTACAGTAATGTAGTGTTAAACCAAAGTTTCTTTGAAATGTATGGTATCATTTACTGTTTACGGCTAAAATCACCCAGAGTGCATTGCCTTTTACGGCAATTGACCGTAAATAATTAATACAGTACTTTACTGTTCATTTTATTGTATAATACTACAATAATAAAGTTTTACACTGTACTAATGAAACAAAATAGTCCAACTTACTTTTACATGTTTTATTGCCGATACACAAGTGCTAAACTGTAGTAAGCAATGCCTGCAGTATTGGGATTTGATAAGAATTCAGACTTCTCCGATCCTACATACTTGAAAGATGTGTCATGTATCCCTCTGCTTGACCAAGGACACAAGTGGCAGTCATACTCCACCTCCAGGTTAGTGTTCAACTATTGACCACACACTAATGGTCACATAGAATGTCCTTTCACTTCCTTATTAGAATATCACGGAAACAAGCCATCAATTGTCCGCTGAATCGTCCCTCGACACAAAAGGAATATTGATGGGACATACCTCTGGGACATTTCAATAACATTTTTATAATAGAACGTAAACTTTCAAATAACTTGATAGAAAGCATTCCACGGTGATTATGAATGATTCTCCAGTGGTGGTCCAGTTTCTTGTGTAGTCCTAAAAAACAGACAGGAGGAGAGTGACATCTAGCGGCCATAAGCTGAAATTGCCTCTTTGCAATATAATTAATACAGTATGATTATAATTTGATATTTTCAATACACTAAGCCAAAATATGTTTTATTTATTCGTTTTTTTAATACATTTTCAGTCAAGCTATTAAGTCCGTCCAAACCCATTTTTGCACAAATATTAGGTCCTTACATTCTTGCAATAATAAAGTATAACGCAAAATTACATCTACATGTGATGTATGGGACAAATTCTGAAGTTATCGTTAACTACATTTTTTACCGTTTTTAACCATATTCACTATACTATACAAATATAACAAATATATTGTTGTCAACTTGTCAATAAGAAAGTGATTTTTTACCACTAAATGGGGCATAATATCAGAAACTGATTCTGAAGGGAAAAACACTATAATTGTATTGTAGTTTATGGAATTAATATTACGTTAAAACTTGACAGTATAATAAAATCATATCATATTTTTTCCTCTCATCTGAGAAGTATCAAACAGTACAAGATATACAGTGAAGATGAGGAAGTGTGTATAACAGACAATGACTATTAGGTAGATGGATGAAGTGATATTCATGGGTGTGCAGACTGGCACCGACAAGTGTAGGAGGGACGTGGACACTGACCAGCCATCACTTTCACATTGACCTTCTACCCACCTTCCCGTTGGCTCCGGATAAATGAGAAGTGCTGATACACAAACTGGAGAGGAACTGTCTCTCTCATTTCCTGTTTCTATTTCTATGTTCAGTACTTCTTCCCTCATCTATAGCATTCTATTTCTATGTTCAGTACTTCTTCCCTTATCTATAGCATTATATTTTCTGTGTGAAGCACTTCTTCCTCATCTATAGCATTATATTTCTATGTTCAGTACTTCTTCCTCATCTCTAGCATTCTATTTGTGTGCAGTACTTCTTCCCTTATCTATAGCATTCTATTTTCTGTGTGCAGCACTTCTTCCCTCATCTATAGCATTATATTTCTGTGTGCAGTACTTCTTCCCTCATCTATAGCATTCTATTTCTATGTTCAGTACTTCCTTCCCTCATCTATAGCATTATATAACTGTGTGCAGTATCTTCTTCCCTCATCTATAGCATTCTATTTCTGTGTGCAGCACTTCTTCCCTCATCTATAGCATTATATTTACTGTGTGCAGTACTTCTTCCCTCATCTCTAGCATTCTATTTCTATGTGCAGCACTTCTTCCCTCATCTATAGATTATATTCTATGTGCAGTACTTCTTCCTCATCTATAGCATTATATTTCTGTGTGCAGCACTTCTTCCCTCATCTATAGCATTATATTTCTATGTGCAGTACTTCTTCCCTCATCTATAGCATTATATTTCTGTGTGCAGCACTTCTTCCCTCATCTATAGCATTATATTTCTGTGTGCAGTACTTCTTCCCTCATCATAGCATTATATTTCTGTGTGCAGTACTTCTTCCCTCATCTATAGCATTATATTTCTGTGTGCAGTACTTCTTCCCTATCTTAGCATTCTGTGTATCTCACTCTCATACAAATAAACACAAGGGCAAACGGTTTGAATAGGCTTTATAGGACCTTACCCTTATCCAGTAATTTTGTCTCAGAGTTGTAATGCTTTAATTGCTCTGAACGTATTGATTTAGCACATCGACTGTAAATATTTTCAGCAACTGAACTGAGAGAAATTATGGTTACAGTTTTTCTCAATTGCTAAAACACAATTTCTGAAATCTTGCTCCATTTCCTGAAAACATTCAACACAAAACCTCATCTCAGCACTATTTACATAACCTCTGACTCCTCTCGCAAAATGAAACATTCGCCTCAAAACAGTTTTACCTGGGTTCAAAAATCAAACACTGCTCTCAAATCATAAACAAAGTGACAAAATGATATACACTCTCAAGCAGTCAGTAAACAATACACGAAAAATAGAAAACACATTGTTCAAAACATACAATTCTCAGGGAGAAGTACATTTTTAATCTAAAACAATATTAATATTTTTCCGTCATTGTCTATTGATGAAAAGAAACATGTTCTATCATAGTAGCTCAAAATTGATTCAGAATTACTACTCTGCTTTGCAATTTTGTTTTTTGTCTTCCTCCTCCTTGTACCCCTATTTTTACAGTACTTTACCCTGCATCTCACAAACTTGTCCTTTGTCTCTGTGATACTGTAATTCTTGTTCTTTGTTTGATTGAACCTGCAACCAGTCAAAATCTATTGAGCAGTCAGTACTGTTAATAAATGGAAGACAATGTTCAGGGCCATACAATTTGTCCATTGTACAGTATACAGCCTACATGCACTGTACTACAGTATACAATACTAAAAGGTACAAAAATCAAAGGAGTAAACATGTGACCAATGTGCTTCTTCTTGTCTTTGGGCTGGGTCAGGCCAGAGCACTTCGTCGACATCACAAAGCATATTGTCCCTCCTGAGGCAACGGGGGAAGAAGCCTCTCGTGTGCCGTATCCAGCCTGACATGATTTCTCACCTATATCACCACAGGCTAAATCCATGGCTTGCAGCAGATTTACTCTGGTGTAGGGTTGTCTATCATACACTTTCCATCTCCAGAGGAGAAAAACTCCTCAATCGGATTCAGGAAAGGCGAGTTTGGAGGGGAGGTACAAGTTCATAAACTGCCCATTGATGTTAAACCATTCCCGTTATCTGAGCAGCTCGGTGGAAACGACATTGTCCCACACTATCACATAGGTGGGAATGGGATTCTCATTTAGCTCTTGACCTGCTGCTTTTGAACCTGCTGCTAAAATAAATATCTCTTAGATTGGCAATAAATCTTAGAAGGTGCTGGGTGTTATATGGCCCGAGTGTAACATGGTGATGTAGAATACCATGGTTGCTGATAGCAGCACAGATTGTGACATTGCCACCTCGTGACCAGGGACTTCAACAAGGCCCGCTGTCCAGTCATGTTTCGCCTCTCCTTCTCCTCTTTGTTAGATTGAAGCCTGCTTCATCGACAACGATGAACTCATGGGGTCTGTCCAAGGATTCCAAGTTAAATATTGTCTGTTTAGAAATACATATACTGTATGTAGGATTTTGTAAGTCGTACAGAGACAGTGCTATACTGTAGAGTACAATTAGGCTTCTGATTCCACATACATTGTATGTACTGAAGAGTAATGTCATTCACATAGTATGTGTTAGTACTGTAGACAATCTGGATTACAGTAAATGTTTCTGAATGTACACTTACTTGCACATACTGAGCTCGCAGTTCTTTCACCTCTTGGTGAGTTGCGCTCAAAAGGTACTCTGTATACTTGTTTCATTCGCATCCTGTTACGATGGAGACACGGTCAATTGTGGAAATGCTCACACTGTCGATCCCTGGAAGTGTGTGTTGTCTTGTATCACTCGTTCCTGGATTTCTCTGAGTCGTATTGCATTATCTTGAAGGACCATGCCAACTATAACGGCCTCTTGCTCCCGAGTGAATAAGCTGTCCTCCACCTGCATGTGGCAGCCTGCAATTCTACAAAAAGTAGTTTGTGCAGTTACAAAACATATTCATGCGTAAATACATACAGTGATTAACTTTACAAATGTCTATTGAAACAGCTGCATATAGTGTAGTACAGTAAATTTGCAATTACAAAAATACAGTAGTATACTGTACCTGTTCTCTTCTTGATGTCCTTACTATGTTGGACACAGAAAATCGGCTCAAATTGGGTTGCACTCTAAGTCCTGCTTCCCTCATTGTCAGTCCATGGACAAGAACATGGTCTATAACTGTTGCTCGAATTTCATCAGATATTTCCACTCTTTGTCTTCCTCTTCCTCTTCGTCCTCCTCTTCCTCTTTCTTGCCCTCCTCTCCTCGTCGCCCACCTCGCATACTAACTCGTCCTCTGTCCTCTTCATATTGTTTCTTCTATCCATTCTCAGACTTTCTCCTTCCCACCTTCAACAACCTGTTGGCTCTCTGAACTGGCTTATATTGCGTTTTGCATCATTTGAAACAGGTTAAATCAATTTTGAGTGGTTGTGTTCAATCAATGACATGTGTTCTCTATTTGTATTGATTGTTGCACTTGTGTTTTCCAGTATGGATGACATGTGCATTAGAGTGCGAATGTGTTTTGAGAATGAGAATGTGTTTAGAGTTTTGCTGAAAAGTCTAAGTGAGATCTGCAAATTGTATTTTACCATGTGAAATGGTTTTAAGGTATTGACAACAGACTCCATAATTAGCTAAATGAGTCCAGGCAACTGAGAACTTTGTTCAGCCAATGGTTTTTAGTGTTTAGCAATTGAGAAAAACTGTAAGTCCAAATACATCCAGCAGCAGGAGTGACTGCTGTTGGAATAGGAGGTGCCTCAGGTTGCTGTAATACTTCATACAACAGAGTGTGTAGTGTGGCTACTATCAAACTAGTATTAACAAATGACCTAAATAATAATCATAACAATAATACTAATAATATATGTGTGTTGGTGTGCGTGATGCCAGAGAAGTTTGGTAATCACTCATTATTAGGGAAGGAAACATTTTTAGAACAACCACTTTTTCAAAAATATTTTTTTTGGGGGGAACATTTAATGACAAAAATGTATTGATTGCATTATTTTTAAATTTTTTTATCTTATAAATTAGCTCATAGATTCCAATATAGCACACAGAGGAGGATAAATCAGTTGATGCCTCAACAAAGTCAATGGGTAACTGTTTTCACTCTCATATTGTTCTCTTCCATATCTCAGTCTGTTTGACCAACCTGGTCAGCGACAGTGACATTTCTCCAGTCCAGAAGTGAGAAGGTGGTGACCTTTCACACACAGCTCTGATGTCTCTGCTTCATTCTTTTGAAGGGGAGAGTCATGTGACAAGATCAAAGATTGGACCTCTCCTGGTGGTCAATATTGAATCTCAAAGCTACATATGACATCTGAATCAAGAGTCTAATTAGTCTGACTTAGTTTTAATTTAGCTATCCTTCTCAGAGACTGATCCAGTTTAATGTAGCTATCCTTCTCAGAGACTGATCCAGTTTAATTTAGCTATCGTGCTCAGAGACTGATCCAGTTATTTTAGCTATCCTTCTCAGAGACTGATCCAGTTTAATTTAGCTATCGTGCTCAGAGACTGATCAGTTTATTTTAGCTATCCTTCTCAGAGACTGATCCAGTTTAATTATCTATCCTTCTCAGAGACTGATCAGTTTAATTTTAGCTATCCTTCTCAGAGACTGATCCAGTTTAATTTAGCTATCGTGCTCAGAAACTGATCCAGTTTAATTTAGGCATTATTGACCGGTAGAAGGATGGCATGAATGGAATTTCATCGTAGTAGATGACTTTAGATGACAATTTATATGGCTCTATCATTTGACAGTGTGTTCCTCTGCCGTTTTGCCCCACCTCTTCTTGACAGTCACATGATTGGTGGGTTGTGGAGTGGCCAGGATAGCGAAGCCCAGTCAGCAGGCTTCCCCCACCACCAGTCTGACATTCCAGTCTGGTTATCTTTGTTCCTATGCCTAGAACAATACCGGCTCATCATTCCACACATACCACTTTCAATTTAGTGGAAGGAATGTGTTTGTCTCCATAAATACCTCCATAATCCCATATCTGACACTCAACAAATGACAGGGAAAAGACATGTTCCATGGTTACGTGACAGAATATAGGCGGTCTGTCAGAAGAGATTAAATAAATAACAAGAACGTCCTGTGACTTCCTGACTAGAAATGGACCATCTGTGTGTAAATGTCTTAACAAGCAAGAGTCACATTAAATCCTCACAATCTTCCTCAGATATACTGTCCTTGGAGAAAATGTCACAGGCTTATGCAGTGTTCTACCTTGTAGAGATTTCCATAAATACAAAGGTTTGCTAACCGTGTACATCATTAGTGTGTGATGTCCCCAAGACCGATGTTATGGTTGATACATTAGGTACAACTGCTGGTGTGTGTCCTGCAGGCATGCATGTGTAACAGAGTGGCCACACAGGCCCTAAACATGATGTCAGTGGTAAAGTTCCGGGCTGATAGATTTCATTGACCACTTCTCCTAGGTTAACAAGTTCACAATAAATACTGAACACTTCCTATAGCCATTGTAGCAGATGATTTCATTACTCAATTTGCCTGATCGAAACGCTTTAACACATCCTCTCTGAACACGTTTAGGTTTAGCCCTAGTTATTTGTCTGCTTCTAAACTGTCCTGATTTCAACAAGGTATAGATGGACGTTGTATCATTGCCGATCCTCTTACTATACTATAGACAACATCCCATCAATCAACAAGGTGCAGCCTTAATCTTGTCCACAGCATTCTGCCCTGGTCATTCTGCTGCGGTGGCCTTGTGGTGACCTTGAGTGTAATGCAGGGTCAGGAGGATGCTTGCTGTTCATTCCCTCAGGCTGTGGGTGAAAAAGAGCATCAGTAAGCATAGGATACGATTTCAACTCAGATTCAGATTTAATCAGAGTGAATTGTTTTTTTTTCATGAATTTCATAATGACTAAATCTGTTTTGGGACAGCTTTTAAAACATCTCATAGACCAATTGTTTTATGTTCAATACCTAGCGGTGAATAATATCACGAACAGAGGAATAACAAAAAATGAAATGTTTTCTTCCCAGAAAAAAAGGAGATGGATGATGGCTTGATTTTTTTTCAGAAATCCTTGAAATAAAAACCTGTAATAAACTAAAAACAAAAAATCCCTGTAATTTTCCTCTCGATTCCATTGCTGTTCCCTTGGTAACAAGCAAACCCTTGCCCTTCTGGAGCCTCCTGACATTCGCTTGGAATGTACCATTATGGCTGCTGTGGGGAGATAGTAGATTTCCATTTCACTAATACTTTTGTTTGACCAAAAAGAGGTTATTTGAATGACAAGGAATGACGTGCCATATCTGTTAACATTTCAAAAAGATTCATATTTCCAACGAATCTTCAGATTTTAGTATGCACATTGGCACACTGTGCCAGAATGTTACCCTTCAAATAAATCAAACTGGCAGTCGTAGAGCGAGCTGTCAAATGCTTGTTGCTTGTGTCAAATCTGTGCTACAAAGTAACGAAGAGAAATCAAGCACCTGGTTGTTTTCCTCTGAAAGTGTCTATAGCTAACTAATACGACAATAATTAAGTGGACCATTGAACAGCACCCTGTCCTCTTTACTTCACGTGATGATGAGGTAAGCAGGTAGAAATGCTAGCTTCACCTTGTCAGACATGTTGTCTTGCTAGCTCGCTAGCTTGCTAGGTCCCCCACATACGTGTTGTGTCATGTATTGCATGTTAGTAAAAGTGAGTGCCTAGTAATAAAGTGTTATCCCTAAGAGACTAGCTAAATTGGAGTATAGAAGATAGCCTATTCTGCGTGTCATGTTAGCGCTTGCTAGCTATCAAAGTTCCAGCTACTGTACAGTAGCTAGCTAGCTGTGACGTGTGGTGGTAGCTCGTTCACTGACTTTGGTAGATAGCTTGTAGCCTATTTTCCTTGCTAGCTCATGATGAATACAGTAACGTTAGCTCCCAATACTTCAGATACCGATACTTATTGTTGGTGTTTATTGTTGTTTATTGCCAGCTATAAACTCACATTACAAGTTACTTTGATGACGTCTCTTGGGGGGGGGGGGGGTGACTTTAAATAGAGAGAAGTTTACGTTAAAAACCTTTAGCCAGTGTAAACCTGTTTGGTTGTTCACCTTATGAGAAAGCATAGAATAAGCTAGTGGAGAAAGTACTGTTATGTTAGATATGTTCTTGATTACACATCCAATATTTAGTTTAGTAAATTATTATATGTATTTATATGTAACAGTGAACAATAATGCTTCCAAATCAAAGGAGGAATTATGTTAAGACTTGGGTCTAGAGATCATCTGACATAATCACAGGAGGTTGGTGGCACCTTAATTGGGGAGGACTGGCTCATGGTAATGGCTGGATCGGAATCGGTGGAATGGTATCAAATACGTCAAACACATGGTTTCCATAAGTTTGATGCCATTCCATCTGCGCCATTCCAGACATTATTATGAGCCGTCATCCCATCAGCAGCGTCCATTGGTAATAATGCTTATCAACAGAGCATACAGGTTTGGCATCAGATCAGTGTCTGCAGCTAGCCTGGCTGTCAGTCTGAGCCTTGCAGGCATTTTCTTGCACAGCAAATCTGTTCCTGATATGCTATTGGCCAGAGCCTGCTGGGAGGGTCTTCCTGTAGGTGGGTGGGCAGGCAGGAAAAGAGGTGGCTGGAATTGTTTCAGCCAGAGAGTTAAGCAGACAGTCTTTTACTGCACTGTCGTGGAAACAAAATCCCTTTCTAGGCATGGGCCTGAGCACACAGCGCTGCGAGGGGAATGACAACTATTCACATGGTGATTATATTTAGACAGAAAGTAATTAGGAGAAGTCGGACTGCTAACCCAGACTGTGGTGGAGGCTAGAAAGACTGGAGAGCTCCAACACTGCATGAGGTGAGAGGATTGTTTCCCTGGCTGCTCCTGTTTTCCTGACTAGTTCATAAAGGAATTTGCTGCATTATGCTGCATACCATGCGGAGAGAGGGAGAGATAGAGGACTTCACTCGTAGAGATGGTTAGAATCTGCTTCTCTTGAAATTGCTGCTGCTTATAATGGCTGTTTATCTCAAATGTTCAAATTTAGCTGGGCAGTGTGGGGAATTTACCTCTCCCATCCTGCCAGGAAAGAACAAGGTGCTCCCTTTATGCCTGCCTGCTCTGCAACTTCCTGTGGCGTTTCACTACTTACCCAGGCTGTCTGTCCTGTGTCTGACTGACTTCAAGTGTGTGTGTGTGTGTGTGTGTGTGTGTGTGTGTGTGTGTTTGTACAAGGTTTGTAGGAGTGTTAAGTACAGGGTTGTGGAGGACTGAGGGCCAACACATCTCATAAGCATGATTTATTCTCTCAGGCAACAGGTGTTAACCTGTCATCAAAGCAAACACAGACAGAATATACCAAGGAAAGTAACTGGAGAAGGACTCTCACAAATAGGGACATGTAAGGTTTACCTACTCTACATTCCCAATACAAAGTTGGTTGTAGGTTGGGCTGGTGTACATATTTTTTTTTTCTAGGGCTGGGACCTCACGATACGATATTATCACGATTCTATACAGTATGCATTGCGATTCGATCCTGCCTTTTTATTGCAATTTGCTGTTCCAAACGCAGTGCTCTGTATATGTCTGCTGCAGAGAGACAAGTGAGAGTATGAGACAATTAGTTTTGATGAGTCATGGGAATAAAAGTGCTAAGAACATGTTGGCTCACTTTAAAAATAAGATGGAGAACAAACTATAGGTTTAAAAATACCTGAGTTTTGGCGCAGTTACAGACGACTAGCGCTAGCTAACACTGCCTATCAAAACAAAAAACGAAGTATCGATATAATATCGTCCAAAATGATTCTGCGATATGTAGCTGAATCGATTCTTTCCCCATCACTCGTTTTCTCCTGTACTATAGGGTAATTTTTGAAGCTAGGCTATGATCTTTTTTTATTGGAAGTTATTAATGTTGCAACTTTCAATTCCATTATTTGACAGCAGTGCTTGAATGACAACTTTTTATTTTCACTCTCAACCAGTGCTTCTAGGTTGTGCTATTTCAAACTGTTTTGGAAGCTAAACTTTTTTTTCTTTTTTTTTCTCAAGCCAAGAAAATTACAGCATACACTATAGGAAGGGTTTATTTAATGTTGTATTAGTTTGGTCTCCCTGGTTACTGTAGATACAGTAAGTACTGCTGATTGTCTCATACAGCAGTGTGATTGGAGCCTTAGTAACATTAAGAAAATTCAAGTCACGCCAGTTCAGTTGGTAGTTAAGACTATTATAATATGAAGTTCATGCTCCTGCAGACTCAGTAAATAGCTACCTGCATTGCGCCTGGCTGAAAGCTGGATGGTTTACAATAGTAACCTCTGTAAATGTTAGGCCCTAGAGCCAGTTGCTCATCCCAAACAGACATAACAGGATGCCAGAGTTCACACTGACCAAACTAGCCCATCAATCCATAGATAGGCCTAGACCTAGTTTAATTTGTATGCACAGCGGATAATTTGACTCCATTAACAAATTGAATGAGAAATTTGCCAAGACCTGTCACATGTTATCAAACTAGAGTCAATCTGTTCATGAGATCAGTCTTTCAGTCTGTAGGAAAGTAGGCTATTTTTAAGTGTCTAAGTGTCATTCTCTGGTCCATAGGATTATTTAAGGCTGTCCCTTAATTTGCATTTTACAGCTGCCTTTAGGGGATCCAGCTGCCTTTAGGGCATCCAGCTGCCTTTAGGGCATCCAGCTGCCTTTAGGGCATCCAGCTGCCTTTAGGGAATCCAGCTGCCTTTAGGGAATCCAGCTGCCTTTAGGGAATCCAGCTGCCTTTAGGGAATCCAGCTGCCTTTAGGGGATAAGTAGAAACACTCAAAACCAGGAGCTGAACAGAAGCAGGAGCTGAACAGAACCAGGACTACTGCAAAGCAGGATGAGCCAGGAGCAAAATAAGAGTCTCTCTCTCTCTCTCTCTCTCACTCACTCACTCACTCACTCACTCACTCACTCACTCACTCACTCACTCACTCACTCACTCACTCACTCACTCACTCACTCACTCACTGACAACCTTCCAACTGAATTCACAAGTGTTGCAGTGCAGAGCCTCCCACACTAAAATAAAGGTCAAACTATTCAGTGATACTGTTGCATTTCTGTATTTCCGTTGCCCCTGATATGTTTTGTTAATCACCGCAAAACCACACTCACTTTCTCTACAGTACAGAAAATACAGAATACTTACTGTTTACAATAGAATAATACCTCTCACGAGAGATGCGCATGTCTACCTTCTTCAGTTATTCCTTACAAGCTATTTAAAGTTGCTTGAGAAAGAAACATATCACAATTACCCCAATTACATACATTTCTGTCTATGAATTAAATTGTAATTTTTTTTCTGTGACTTGGTGTCCTACTTTTTTTTCCCACCAGCGACAGCAGTTAGAATGTGAAGGATATTGTTGTAGGCACTTTAATAATTTACTTCAATTGTAAGTAGCTTAGGTGTCAATTTATTTACCTTCAACCTTTCGTTCATGATGTAGCATAATAAAATGCATTCAGTAGCCTACGCTCTGGCCATGCCCCCCAAAAAATAGTCTTATCAGAAATATCATGCTGACATTGAGGCTAACATTTTATTCTCTTCTGCCCTTCCAGGATGTAAACAAAATGTATATTGTTGCCTGTGACTATTAGACTCAGGCCCAGGGACCTTTACTCTTTTTGGGCTCCTCCTCCTGGGATACCCCCAGCTGCTCTGGCTCCCCCCAAGCATATTGATACATTTGTCTTATTGGACTTGTCGGTTTGAATAGAAAAGCTGCCTGGAGATGGAGTGCACAGATTTAAAATGTCATAATTCAAAGGCTGAACACAGATTCAAGGTCAGAAGCATTAATCAGTCAAATATGTCACTCTGATTAGATGATGGCTGCTGTGTGTGAGGCTGGTGGCTGGGCTGTGGATTTATCACAGAAAACGCATGCACTCATCTCTTGTAATGTCAAAACAACATATCAGATTGTAAAACTGTTTTAAAAAAATACATTTTCGGGAACGAAAAACACTTTCAGTGTAAACCTAAACGACTAAAACCAGATGTGCGTTCGGAAAGGATTCAGACCCCTTGACTTTTTCCACATTTTGTTGTTACAGCCTTATTCTAAAATGTATTAAATCATTTTTTCCCCCTCATCAATCTGTTTGCAAATTTATAAAAAACAAAAACAAAACTGCAATATCAGATTTACATAAGTATTCAGATGCTTAACTCAATACTTTGTTGAAGCACCTTTGGCAGCTTTTACAGCCTCGAGTCTTCTTCGGTATGACGTAACAAGCTTGGCACACCTGTATTTGTGGAGTTTCTCCCATTCTTCTCTGCAGATCCTCTCAAGGTCTGTCAGGTTGGATTGGGAGTGTCGCAGCACAGCTATTTTCAGGTCTCTCCATAGATGTCCAATCGGGTTCAAGTCCGGGCACTGGCTGGGCCACTCAAGGATATTCAGAGACTTGGTCCAAAACCACTCCTGCGTTGTCTTGGCTGTGTGCTTAGGGTTGTTGTCCTGTTGGAAGGTGAACATTTGCCCCAGTATGAGGTCCTGAGCACTCTGGAGCAGGTTTTCATCAAGGATCTCTCTGTACTTTGCTCTGTTAATATTTCCCTCGATCCTGACTAGTCTCCCAGTCTCTGCCACTGAAAAACATCCCCACAGCATGATGCTGCCACCACCATGCTTCACCGTAGTGATGGTGCCAGTTTTCCTCCAGACGTGACTCTTGGCATTCATGCAAAATAGTTCAATCTTGGTTTCATCAGACCAGAGAATCTTGTTTCTCATGGTCTGAGAGGCCTTTAGGCAAACTCCAAGCGGGCTTTTACTTTTTACTGAGGAGTGGCTTCTGTCTGGCCACTCTACCATAAAGGCCTGATTGGTGGAGTGCTGCAGAGATGGTTGTCCTTATGGAAGGTTATCCCATCTCCACGTAGGAACTCTGGAGCTATGTCAGCGTGACCATCTGGTCCTTGGTCACCTCCCTAACCAAGTCTCTTCTCCCCCAATTGCTCAATTTGGTCGGAGAGGCCAACTCTAGGAAAGGTCTTGGTGGTTCAAAACTTCTTCAATTTAAGAATGATGGAGGCCGATGTGTTCTTGGGTTCCTTCAATGCTGCAGAAATGTTTTGGTAGCCTTCCCCAGATCAGTGCCTCGACACAATCCTGTCTCGGGGCTCTACAGACAATTTCGACTTCATGGCTTGGTTTTTGCTCTGATATGCACTGTCAATTGTGGGACCTTATATAGACAGATGTGTGCCCTTCCAAGTCATGTCCAATTAATTGAATTTACCACAGGTGGACTCCAATCAATGTGTAGAAACATCTCAAGGATGATCAAAGGACACAGGCTGCAGCTGAGCTCAGTTACGAGTCTCATAGAAAAGGGTCTTGAATACTTATGTAAATAAGGTATTTCTGTTTTTATTTTTTATTCCTTTGCAAACATGTCTAAAAACCTGTTTTCGCTTTGTCATTATGGGGTATTGTGTGTAGATTGATGAGGATTTTTTTTTATTTAATCAATTTTAGAATAAGGCTGTAATGGGAGAAAAAAATGGAAAAAGTCAAGGGGTCTGAATACTTTCCGAATGCACTGTATGTAGAAAAGATAATGGACCTATATAATTTTTTATTAATTCATCTTTGAGAACTAACAATCACCAAAATAAAAGCTAGACAGTCAGGGGAAGTTATACAGTATTGATTTTGGTATTAAGTTTGAGCAAAAGAACACAAAATGCATTGAATTGCAGGAAATTATCTTTAAAATTGCAACATTTTCTCTCAGTTCAATGGCAGAATATGTAGAAAATTTGGAAATGAGCTTTAAAACTGCAAAAATGTATCTCGCCTTCATGAAGAAATTCTGAGAATTGCAGGAAATTGGCAAAATTATTGCCGCTACGCAAAGAAAATACTGAACATGAAAAAATATTTCTGCCGAGGCGCACGTTGAAGATGGTAGAACAGTCCACATTTACTTTTCCTCTGCAAAAAAACAAGTAATTTAATAGAAAAATCTGACAACCCCATAGTAGAATAGTTTCTCTATTTACCTAGTCGGCTTGTTGTTGTTGGGTTCTATGGGGGAGAGAGAGAGTCTTCTCGTAGTGCATTCAAGTTATGAATACCAGAACTTCTTGCACTTGCAAAAACAGCAGTTTTAATGGCCGTTGTTAAAAAGAGGGGGTTTCCAGCTTACCATTCCTACTTTATTTATTTCTCAACTCCTAGATATGCGTGAACTGCGCCATTTTTAAACCCAGAGTTTTTAGCAGCAGCATGGTTAAGCATGTTACCGTTCTGCAATTAGCAGTGAGAGCATAGTGGAGAGGGGCTAAATGTGACACTGGTCAATTCTAGCGTAACTTGGGGATACAATGCCACTCTACCTCAAAACAATTTTGGGGGAGTGACTTAAAAAATTGTGATGAGACGGATCATATTTTTAGTTGAGCAAGAGTAATTGTGGCAGGCCGGGGGGTGTGTTTCCCTGGGTGGCGAGTTACCCTAACAGATAGGCCTACATTATATTCACTGTGTTTAGGCAAGTTGTTTTGGCACATAAAATTAATGAATAGGATAATAACTAGTTAAAATATCACATTTGGAATCTGGCTAATGATTAGCCCAATAGGGTAAATGCAGATAGGCAACCCCATGCTTCAGCCTATTTGTTTGTACTTTGCTGCATCAGTTGGGCTAAAGCTGATCATGTTTATTGCTAATAGCATACCTGATAATATAGACCATGCATAGGCTAAATACAGTACATGGTCCAATATGTTATAATCATTTTAACAAATAATTTTAACAATGTGTTATTGGGCTAATTTCTGGAGGTGGACATTCTATTTTAGATGGTATCAGCATCCTTTTATTTTCATTCATTTTGTAGTGTAATGTCCCTTTTTAAAAAGTCACCGGAACAGAGCTTCTGAGTCCTTTCACATACCCCCCCCATCAGCCCACCTCTGCAACCTCTTTCCCACCACTGCTACACATTTTTCCAGAGTAAATACTGTTATGCTGTACCCYACCCTGCTTTCACAACTAGCTTTGAGATTGCCTCAGTTTCATCAATTGAAAAGAGGCCTTAGCAACTCGAGCAGCATAACATGAAAGTAAGCCTATAGTATAGCAATAACTATAGTATAATAAGAGCAATAATAGTATTTTAAACAAATAACTATTTCCTATCTTCCAGATCACCAACGGAAAGTGCTTTTCAGAAAACATCTCCAACTTCAACCTGCTCTCTGGTCTAAATGTGCATGGGAAGCCAGCCCTCCCTTCTAGGCCAGGCCTGAGCAGTGACGGGATACTTCAGCTGCAGATCTTCAGCCGCCTCCAATTCATTTCTGAACAACTCCAGTGGCAAAGGTATCCCAAGGGGAAAGATTTACTGGAGGGGAGAACTAACGAAGCACAAATTGTGAGAAGTTGGCAAAGTCAATACCAGGCAAGTCTTCATTAATATTCTTTCAAGCAGCTCCATTGCCTCGACATACCATTAATGAGAGAGTCCTTGTCAGTGGAGGAGGATAGACACACAGTTGTCACAGAGCAAGCCCTCAACCCTTCCAGAGGTCTCCCATTGGTGCAAACTGATTGATGAGTGATTTCTCGTTGATCGATTAGCCTTCCTCCCAGCTGATGCAGTGAGGCCAGTCTGGTTGCTTCATATGATTTGAGAACTTTTCAAGCACTAATCAGACAGAGACAAAAGTTGTGAACTTTTTTTAATGTGTTGCCGTTTTTTGAGTTAAGAGTCAACTCAACTGATACATTGGACTGGCAGCATTCGATTGGAACCTGTTGACATGGCTCTCAATATATCTTCAGTAAGGGACACAAAATGGCTGACGTTGGAAGTGTGTCGGCAGTTTCAGAGAGGAACTTGCTCACGGAGTGATGAGGAATGCAAATTTGCACACCCACCAACGAGCTGCCAGGTTGAAAATGGAAGAGTTATTGCCTGCTTCGACTCGTTAAAGGTAAGGAATGTCATGCGCCATTCTTCTGTTAGATTCATGACTCTGCTTTATGTACCAGGAGACTGATATGTAGGAGCCTAAACAGATAATTACATTCTAAAGTGTTTACTGTACGGAAATGGAGACAGAACCTGTACTGTACTGTTTATTCTAAGCGAATGTGGACATCCCACACTACTAAGCCCCATGGGGTGCAGGCTATAGCCTTGTGCTGGCTTCCAGTGGGATTACTGCATTCTCCCTCTCACCTGCTGCTGGGCCTGGCTGTCTGCTGCTGGGCCTGGCTGTCTGCTGCTGGGCCTGGCTGTCTGCGGCTGGGCCTGGCTGTCTGCGGCTGGGCCTGGCTGTCTGCGGCTGGGCCTGGCTGTCTGCGGATGGGTGCGTCTGAGGATGGGGCTGGCTGTCTGAGGATGGGCCTGGCTGTCTGCTCCTGGGCCTGGCTGTCTGCTCCTGGGCCTGGCTGTCTGCGGCTGGGCCTGGCTGTGCTGCGCTGGGCTGGCTGTCTTGCTGCTGGGCCTGGCTGGTCTGCTCTGGGCCTGGCTGTCTGCGGCTGTCTGCGGCTGGGCCAGGCTGTCTGCGGCTGGGCCAGGCTGTCTGCGGCTGGGGCTGACTGTCTGCGGATGGGGTTGACTGTCTGCGGATGGGGCTGGCTGTCTGAGGATGTGCCTGGCTGTCTGCCGCTGGGCTTGGCTGTCTGCCGCTGGGCTTGACTGTCTGTGGATGGGCCTGGCTTTCTGCGTCTGAGCCTGTGGCTGGGCTTCGCTGTCTGCTGCCGGGCCTGGCTGTCTACGGCTAGGCCTGCGGCTGGGCTTGACTGTCTGCGGATGGGGCTGACTGTCTGCGACTGTGCCTGCTGCTGGGCCTGGCTGTCTACTGCTGGGCCTGGCTGTCTGCGGCTTGGCCTGGCTGTCTGCGAGCCAAGCCCAGCCGCAGGCCGTCTGCGGATGCTGGGCCTGGCTGTCTGCGGATGCTGGGCCTGGCTGTCTGCGGGCCTGGCTGGGCCTGGCTGTCTGCTGGGCCTGGCTGTCTGCGGCTGGGGTTAATCCACAGAGAAGCTCACACTGCCACCGCAACACAATGCTGCCCATTGGATTATTCTGATGTTCAATCATCTCTTTACCTCCACTGGCCATTTTAAACACACTGTGACAGGGCAAAGGGCCTGATCCCTATTGGTCAAGGCTGGTGCTCAGCCAACCATCAACAGAAATTGCTACAAAGGACCTATTTTCCAAAATGCCTCTTTAGGTTTTGGTCCTTTTTTGAAGGGTTTAAAAGACGGAGATAGTGTTGCAAGTCACTCTTTCTTATTGCTATGGGTGGCAGGGCAGTGGTGGCTGCTGAGGGGAGGACGGCTCATAATTATGTCCTGAACAGAGTCAATGGAGTGGCATCAACCACGTCTTTGATGTGTTTGATACCATTCCATTGACTCCATTCTAGATATTTATTATGAGCCGTCCTCCCCTCAGCAGCCTCCACTGGTGGCAGGGAATTTAGGGCCTGACTAGTTGCCCAGCCATTCATCTTATAAAGAGTCACACTGTTGCCCAAGCTCATTCCAGAACAGTGTAGGCATTGAACTGCTTGTCCTCCAATTCTTGTATACCTACCATCCAACTCATGTGACAGCCTACTTACTGGGCCCTCTGAGACTGGAGTCATCACATCACAAGGCTGGTGATAGAACCTTGGGGGAAGTCTACCCAGAACTTACAGGTTTCTTCAAAACAGAGACTTATCTGCATTAAGTTTGAAGTGTACCGGTAGGTGGACAAGGTTTTACGGACAGTATATTGAGTGTACTACTCTCGTTTCCAAAATAAATAATTTTCTTAAAGCTGCAATATGTAACTTTTTGGACGATCTGACCAAATTCACATAGAAATGTGTGTTGTAGATATGTCATTCTCATTGAAGGCAAGTCTAAGAAGTGGTAGATCTGTTCTATGTGCTGTTTTTCTATGCTTCCCGTTCTTAAGTTTCGTTTTAAAATGTATTTCACAGTAGTTTAGATGGTACAAAGATTCTCTACACTATACACAGCTTGTTTTGGCACATAAACAGAAATTAGGAAAACAATTTGGAATTTTAGCAACCAGGAAATGACACAGCTATTTCTGCATATTGCATCTTCAACTTTTTTGTTGTTGTTTATTCTGAAATATTGAGGTGTGCTAGCAAGGCTACATTAATGCCTTTAGCAAACAGGGTTAACATCCTCTCTTGCTCAACCCACCCACACGCTTCAATTCAGCCAGTATTGTCTGAATTGTTATGTCACCGTTGCTCTTCTAATGAGAGAGTATTCAGTTGTTGTTTTTTGACGACACTTGAACTGATTTGAATGACACTAGGCTAAATGTCATCACTTCTGGGTCCTATAATTTATGTTAATTTCTAAGGTGAATTGATTTCCTGCTGAGGTTCAATTGGAATAGGCTAATGATTCCTAATCATAATCAGGATTTTGATTTGCTTAAACGACAATCCCTGATGATATTAGGGGATAAATCTTAGCCGGAAACGTGTAGAACTATCTGCACTGTTGTGAGTGAGTGAGTGAGTGAGTGAGTGAGTGAGAGAGAGTGAGAGAGAGGATCTGTTGTTAGCCGAACGAAGGGGGATGGGAAGAGATTGGCTAGAAAATATACAAACGCCTCAGTCATGTGATGATGTCACTATTCTGTTGAATAGCCTGTTGTTTAAAGAGAGCAACTTGAGTGTTGTCTGTTCCCGACACTTCCATTGGCTCAGCTTTGACAGGGGTTTCCACTGTGATTTAGTCTAGCCCACAATTCATATTGATGATGATGATAATAATTCATCATTTGGTCTGTGTTTATATTTGACCTATTTCACATGTGTAAATTGGAAATGTGTTTTTTGCATGTCCCAGCTCCCCCTGAGAGATCCTCGTAGAGCGGTGTCATGGCCAGGCTCTTCCATTATTAATGGCAACTCTGGAGCAATTAGGGTTAAGTGCTTTGCTCAAGGGCACATGAACAGATTTTACACCTTGTCAGCTCGGGATTCGATCTAGTGACCTTTCTGTTACTTGCCCAATGGTCTAACCGCTACCTGTCGCTCGAGTTATGTGTGCTTCAGTAAACTGCCATATTTTTTATTATTATTTWTTTTACTTGCTATATTGTATTTACTTCGCCACCATGGCCTTTTTATATTTTTATTTATTTATATATATATTTTGTTTGCCTTCACCTCCCTTATCTCACCTCACTTGCTCACATTGTATATAGACTTATTTTTCACTGTATTATTGACTGTATGTTTGTTTTACTCCATGTGTAACTATGTGTTGTTGTATGTGTCGAACTGCTTTGCTTTATCTTGGCCAGGTCGCAATTGTAAATGAGAACGTGTTCTCAATTTGCCTACCTGGTTAAATAAAGGTTAAATAAAAATAAAATAAATAAAATTCACACAGTCTCCTCTGAACAGATTGTGTTGAGATGTGTCTATATACAATGTGAGCAAGTGAGTTGAGATAAGGGAGGTGAAGGCAAACAAATATATGTATAAATAAATAAAATATAAAAAGGCCATGGTGGCGAAGTAATACAACACAGCAAGTAAATAAAACTAAAAACACTGGAATGGTTGGTTTGCAGTGGAAAGAAGCGCAAAGTAGAGACAGAAATAATGGGGTGCAAAGGAGCAAAATAAATAAATAAATACAGTAGGTAAAGAGGTAGTTGTTTGGGCTAAATTATAGATGGGCTATGTACAGGTGCAGTAATCTATGAGCTGCTCTGACAGCTGGTGCTTAAAGCTAGTGAGGGAGATAAGTGTTTCCAGTTTCAGAGATTTTTGTAGTTCGTTCCAGTCATTGGCAGCAGAGAACTGGAAGGAGAGGCGGCCAAAGGAAGAATTGGTTTTGGGGTGACAGAGAGATAAACCTGCTGGAGCGGGTGCTACAGGTAGTGTTTGCTATGGTGACCAGCGAGCTGAGATAGGGGGGGACTTTACCTAGCAGGGTCTTGTAGATGACCTGGAACCAGTGGGTTTGGCGACGAGTTAGAAGCGAGGGCCAGCCAACGAGAGTGTACAGGTCGCAGTGGTGGTAGTATATGGGGCTTTGGTGACAAAACGGATGGCACTGTGATAGACTGCATCCAATTTATTGAGTAGGGTTTTGGAGGCTATTTTGTAAATGACATCACCGAAGTCGGGATTGGTAGGATGGTCAGTTTTACAAGGGTATGTTTGGCAGCATGAGTGAAGGATGCTTTGTTGCGGAATAGGAAGCCAATTCTAGATTTAACTTTGGATTGGAGATGTTTGATGTGAGTCTGGAAGGAGAGTTTACAGTCTAACCAGACACCTAGGGTATTTGTAGTTGTCCACATATTCTAGGTCAGAGCCGTCCAGAGTAGTGATGTTGGACAGGCGGGCAGGTGCAGGCAGCGATCGGTTGAAGAGCATGCATTTGTTTTACTTGTATTTAAGAGCAATTGGAGGCCACGGAAGGAGAGTTGTATGGCATTGAAGCTCGGCCTGGAGGGTTGTTAACACAGTGTTCAAAGAAAGGGCCAGAAGTTAACAGAATAGTGTCGTCTGCGTAGAGGTGGATCAGAGAATCACCAGCAGCAAGAGCGACATCATTGATGTATACAGAGAAGAGAGTCGGTCCAAGAATTGAACCCTGTGGCACCCCCATGGAGACTGCCAGAGGCCCGGACAACAGACCCTCCGATTTGACACACTGAACTCGATCAGAGAAGTAGTTGGTGAACCAGGCGAGGCAATCATTAGAGAAACCAAGGCTGTCGAGTCTGCCGATGAGGATGTGGTGATTGACAGAGTCAAAAGCCTTGGCCAGGTCAATGAATACGGCTGCACAGTATTGTTTCCTATCGATGGCGGTTAAGATATCGTTTATGACCTTGAGCGTGGCTGAGGTGCACCCATGACCAGCTCTGAAACCAGATTGCATAGCGGAGAAGGTATGGTGGGATTCGAAATGGTCGGTAATCTGTTTGTTGACTTGGCTTTCGAAGACCTTAGAAAGGCAGGGTAGGATAGATATAGGTCTGTAGCTGTTAGGGTCAAGGTGTCCCCCCTTTGAAGAGGGGGATAACCGCAGCTGCTTTCCAATCTTTGGGAATCTCAGATGACACGAAAGAGAGGTTGAAAAGGCTAGTAATAGGGGTGGCAACAATTTCAGCAGATAGTTTTAGAAAGAAAGGGTCCAGATTATCTAGCCCGGCTGATTTGTAAGGGTCCAGATTTTGCAGCTCTGTTAGAACATCAGCTGACTGTATTTGGGAGAAAGAGAAATGGGGAAGGCTTGGGCGAGTAGCAGAGGGGAGGGCAGTGCTGTTGTCCGGGGTAGGGGTAGCCAGGTGGAAAGCATGGCCAGCCGTAGAAAAATGCTTATTGAAATTCTCATTATAGTGGATTTGTCGGTGGTGACAGTGTTTCCTATCTTCAGAGCAGTTGGAAGCTGGGAGGAGGTGTTCTTATTCTCCATGGACTTTACAGTGTCCCAGAACTTTTTTGAATTTGTTGTGGCAGGAAGCAAATTTCTGCTTGAAAAGCTAGCCTTGGCTTTTCTAACTGCCTGTGTATACTGGTTTCTAGCTTCCCTGAAAAGTTGCATATCACGGGGGCTGTTCGATGCTAATGCAGAACGCCATAGGATGTTTTTTCTGTTGGTTAAGGGCAGTCAGGTCAGGAGAGAGAACCAAGGGCTATATCTGTTCCTGGTTCTAAATTTCTTGAATGGGGCATCTTATTCAAGATGGTGGGGAAGGCATTTTAAAAATTGTCCAGGCATCCTCTACTGACGGGATGAGATCAATTCCTTCCAGGATACCTCGGCCAGGTCGATTAGAAAGGCCTGCTCGCTGAAGTGTTTCAGGGAGCGTTTGACGTGATGGTGGAGGTCGTTTGACCGCTGACCCATTACGGATGCAGGCAATGAGGCAGTGATCGCTGAGATCTTGGTTGAAAACAGCAGAGGTGTATTTGGAGGGCAAGTTTTTTAGGATGATATCTATGAGGGTCCCCGTGTTTACGGAATTGGGGTGTACCTGGTAGGTTCATTGATAATTTGGTGTGAGATTGAGGGCATCAAGCTTAGATTGTAGGGTGGCTGGGGTGTTAAGCATGTTAAAATTTAGGTCGCCTAGCAGCACGAGCTCTGAAGATAGATGGGGGGCAATCAGTTCACATATAGTGTCCAGAGCACAGCTGGGGGCAGAGGGTGGTCTATAGCAGGCGGCAACGGTGAGAGACTTGTTTTTAGAGAGGTGGATTTTTAAAAGTAGAAGTTCAAATTGTTTGGGAACAGACCTGGATAGTAAAAACAGAACTCTGCAGGCAATCTTTGCAATAGATTGCAACCCGCCCCTTTGGCCGTTCTATCTTGTCTGAAAATCTTGTAGTTGGGGATGAAAATGTCAGAATTTTTGGTGGTCTTTCTAAGCCAGGATTCAGACACGGCTAAAACATCCGGGTTGGCAGAGTGTGCTAAAGCAGTGAACAAAACAAAGTTAGGGAGGAGGCTTCTAATGTTAACATGCATGAAGCCAAGGCTATTACGGTTACAGAAGTCATCAAAAGAGAGCGCCTGGGGAATAGGAGTGGAGCTAGGTACTGCAGGGCCTGGATTCACCTCTACATCACCAGAGGAACAGAGGAGGAGTAGGATAAGGGTACGGCTAAAAGCTATGGAATTGGTCGTCTAGAACTTCTAGAGCAGAGAGTAAAAGGAAGTTTCTGGGGGCGATAAAATAGCTTAAAGGAATAATGTACAGACAAAGGTATGGTAGGATGTGAATACAGTGGAGGTAAACCTAGGTATTGAGTGATGATGAGAGAGATATTGTCTCTAGAAACATCATTGAAACCAGGTGATGTCATCGCATATGGGGGTGGTGGAACTGTGAGGTTGGATATGGTATAGTGGTCAGGGCTAGAGGCTCTACAGTGAAATAAGCCAATAAACACTAACCAGAACAGCAATGGACAAGGCATATTTACATTAAGGAGAGGCATGCTTAATCGAGTGATCAATAAGGGTCCAGTGAGTAGAGGTTGGTTGGGGTCACGGCGATCCAGACAGCTGGCCGGGTAGATGGCTATCGGTAGCAAGATAGCATAGTATGGAAGTCTATTTGTAGATACCTCGTGCGTTTCCGTCGGTAGGTTAGTGGGGTTCCGTGTGGTAGAGGGGATCAATCCAAATTGGCAAAATAGATATAGTGACCCAAGAAAAAAATAAAAATAAATATAATAATATAATTGTCCGATATACTTATTCAGATAGCAGCCGATAAGACAGCTAACGGTTAGCGGGCCCCAGATGAGCGTTCAGGTAACGTCGGGACGGAGGTGCCAGTTGGATAACTCCCTCGGGCAGATCAGTCGGCAGTCAGTCGTGAAGGCCCGGTGGGGCTCCGTATCTGCAGCAACAACAAACACACAAAAACGGGTCCGGATAGGTGGCTGTAGCCCAGGAATGGCTGATGGAACTCTCAGCTGGCTAGCTCCGGAATGATTTGAGTTTGCTCCGGGATCGACGTAAGCCAGTAGTCACACGGTTTGCAGCTAGCTAGCTGCAAATGTCCAGAGCCTGCGGCTGAAATCCGGGGAAACTGAAGAGAAAAAAGTCCCGGAATGCTCCGGTCCGAGTCGCGTTGCACAAAAGTGCGCGTAGATTATCGAGCTAAAGGAATAGCTGATGACCACAAAACGTGGGCAGCTGAAACACCAACGCTAGCCAGCAGACGGGCTAATTTCTGGGCAGCTACAGATTAGCTTCTGGCTAGCTATCGGATAGCTTCTGGTTAGCTTTCTGGCTAGCTTCTGAATTAGCCCCTGGCTAGCTTCCACGGTGGTTTTTCAGATTTTAGGTAAATAATACTTTTTTGTAATTGGTGAAGCGGGTTGCAGGAAAGCTTTTGCAGGGAAGCTTTTGTAGTTGAGTTCTTGGATAATAAATAATATAAAAAATATGCGAAGAAAGGTGTAAATATATATATATACAGGACACGACAATACGAAACAGAAATGACGTCTGACCTGCTAAGCCATCTTGGATGGCCTTCAGGCCTTCATGGTCAAATTGCTGCAAAGAAACTACTACTAGGACACCAATAGAAGAAGAGTTTTGCTTGGGCCAAGAAACACGAGTAATGGACATTGACCGCTGGAAATCTGTTTTGGTCTGATGAGTCCACATTTGTAATGTTTGGTTCTAACCGCCGCGTCTTTGAGATGCAGAGTAGGTGAACGGATGTCTCCGCATGTGTAGTTCCCACCTTGAAGCATGGAGGAGATGGTGTGGGGGTGCTTTGCTGGTGACACTGTCTGATTTATTTAGATTCAAGGCACACTTAACCAACATGGCTACCCACGCATTCTGCAGCAATACGCGACCCATCTGGTTTGGGCTTAGTGGGACTATCATTAGTTTTTCAACAGGACAATGAACCAACACACTTCCAGGCTGTGCAAGGGCTATTTGACCAAGAAGGAGAGTGATGGAGTGCTGCATCAGATGACCTGGCCTCCACAATCCCCCGACCTCATCCCAATTGAGATGGTTTGGGATGAGTTGGACCGAAGAGTGAAGGAAAAGCAGTCATCACGTGCTCAGCTTATATGGGAACTCCTCCAAGTCTGTTGGAAAAGCATTCCAGGTGAAGCTGTTGAGAGAATGCCAAGAGTGTGCAAAGCTGTCATCAAGGCAAAGGGTGCCTACTTTGAAGAATCTCAAATCTAAAATATATTTAGATTTGTTTAACACTTTTTTGGTTACTACATGATTCCATATGTGTTATTTCATAGTTTCGATGTCTTCACTATTATTCTACAATTTAGAAAATAGTACAAATAAAGTAAAACCCTTGAATGAGTAGGTGTTTTCAAACTTTTGACCGGTACTGTAAGTATTCAGACCCTTCGCTATGAGACTCGAAATTGAGCTCAGGTACATCCTGTTTCCATTGATCATCCTTGAGATGTTTCTACAACTTGTCCACATACTTTTGTGTATATATAGTGTATGATTATGAGCTTATTGTGAAACTAGTTGCACCAGTTGATGCAAAAGCAGTGAGTAGTAAACATTTAATTCAGTTGGATGGCTGCTTAAGTTGTTGTGCCTTGCCTAGGTTAGGTTAGCCTACAGGTTAGCTTAGCATACAGGTTAGCTTAGCCTACAAGTTAGCTTAGCTTACAGGTTAGCTTAGCATACAGGTTAGCTTAACCTACAAGTTAGCTTAGCCTACAGGTTAGCTTAGCATTTAGATTTTACAGCCTACGCAAGCCTATTAGGTTGTACATGTGTTATTACCAGCTATAAACTGGGTGGTTCCAGCCCTGAATGCTGATTGGCTGACAGCCGTGGTATAAACATTTATTTTTTATGCTGTAATTACGTTGGTAACAAGTTTATAATGAGCAATAAGGCACCTCGGGGGTTTGTGGTATATGGCCAATATACCATGGCTAAGGGCTGTGTCCAGGCACTCCGCGTTGCGTTGGGCATAATAACAGCCCTTAGCCGTGGTATATTAGCCATATACCACACCCCCCCGGGCCCTATTGCTTAACTATAGCACTCGGAAAATTTTAAATGTAGGACATGCTTTCCTCAACTACTGTGTAGGTCACTACAGTTACCTTCCAACACAACAGGATGTAGCCTAAGCTAAACCATGCCATCTGACCAACAGAATGGAGTCCTTCTTTACTGTTTCTGAATCATTGTGCTGACAGCTATATTGAAAGTAGCAGCCGGAATATTAATGGAACATCCATTCCATGCCTCTTGAATGGCTGTCAATTTAGCTAGCTGTGAAGTGTGAACTGAATCTAGGCCTAATTTTCTCCTGACACATTTTGGGGGGGAAATGAGATTAGAAGACTTTAGGTGGTTTAAACTAGGCTGACACCAGAATGACTGACTATTCTTTTGCTGGAATGTGGTGAGCAACGGCAATTTTTATTCTGCACTGAGCATGGGACTAAAGCTGAAAGCCTTATTACATGTCTCTGCTCAGAATCACTTTTAATCCCCATTAACCTGCATCCCAAACAGGACTGAGGAGCAAATATGAATTGTGTATTTTGTGCTCAGGCTGCTCCTTCAGCTTTTCGGCCGGTCTTGTTTATTGCATGGTGTTTAACATTCAGTGTGTGGGTGGGGTGGCCAGCGCAGTACAGCACAGCACGCTGTTATACTGAGATTAGTCTGATTTGTCTGCTCCACGTCTGCTGCCGTGCTAGCGAAAATTTATGTACAGAGCTACCACCAGATACAGTACATCACAAAAATGGCTCTTGTGTTTCATGGGCTTGTACTTTCAGCACCTGGTAGATCATATATTGTGAAGCCTGTTTTTAGATGTGGAGGGTTTACGCCAAGGGAAAAATAAAACCTTCTCTTGTTACTCTGAGTTATATCTCCTCCAAATAGCCTAGCAATTGTGGAAGTCAGCTATTCGCCTCATACTCTGTAATCTGAGACAATGTGTGATATGACAAATTGATAATCAATGTGTAAATTGATCACTGAACATCTGCCCCATATTAAAAGGTGACTTTCTTTGACATTAGATGGATGAAACATAATTTAATTCTAATCTCAGAATGATACATTATTATAAGCCAGTGTAGCCTAAATCCTGTTCTGTCAATACAAGATTTTTAACGTTTGTTCTACCTCTGCAAATCCTTGTGCATTATTCTAGAACAGCAGTGCACTGAGGGCTAGCCAAGGACACCAGAGGGGTGGACCAGGGGTTGACAGAGTCCACTTGTGAAAGGGAAGGGAACTCAACCAATGTTTAACATTTCACACTTGGGACAAAGCTGTCACAGCAAACAAGCAGGCAAAAGAAATAATGGAGCCGAGGCGGACTGAGAGAAGGACTACTTTACAGAGGCGGACTGAGAGAAGGACTACTTTACAGAGGCGGACTGAGAGAAGGACTACTTTACAGAGACGGACTGAGAGAAGGACTACTTTACAGAGATCAGATCTACAGTACATTAGAGCTTTTTTATGATGGGGGGGGTGACTACGTCACCCCTAATTCACCCCTTTCCTCTCAGCAGTCAGCACCTGCTTCACCTTCTTTTCAGAAGTAGGCTAAAGCAAATTGAGGCGCCTGTGCGTCACCCAGGGTCATTATTTCTGATCCCTCATTTACGGCAGTGTTTTGACAGCAGCTGAGACTGCCAAGTCGCCATAAAACCGTGCCGTGCCCCCATAAAACCGTGCCGTGCCCCCATAAGACTGCCCCGTGCCCCCATAAGACTGCCCCGTGCCCCATAAGACTGCCCACTGCCCCCCCCATAAGACTGCCCGTGCCCCATAAGACCTGGCCCCGTGCCCCCATACAGACTCTGCCCACAAACTGCCCCGTGCCCCATAAGACTGCCCCGATGCCCCCATAAGACTGGCCCCGACCCCCATAAAGACTGCCCCGTGCCCCGATAAGACGCCCGACGCGTGCCCCCATAAGACTGCCCCGTGCCCCCATAAGACTGCCCCGTGCCCCCATAAGACTGCCCCGTGCCCCCATAAGACTACCCCGTGCCCCCATAAGACTACCCCGGGCCCCATAAGACTGCCCCGTGCCCCCATAAGACTGCCCCGTGCCCCATAAGACTGCCCCGTGCCCATAAGACTGCCCCGTGCCCCCACTAGCACCATCCTCTGCCCCCATAAGACTGCCCGTGCCCCATAAGACCATGCTGTGCCATAAGACTGCCCCGTGCCCCATAAGACTGCCCCGTGCCCCCAAAGACTCCCCGTGCCCCCATAAGACTACCCCGTGCCCCATAAGACTACCCCGTGCCCCCATAAGACTGCCCCGTGCCCCCATAAGCGACTGCCCGTGCCCCATAAGACTGCCCGCGTGCCCCATAAGACTGCCCCTGTCCCCCATAAGACCATGCTTGCCCCCAGTAAGAGCTGCCCCGTGCCCCCATAAGACCATGCTGTGCCCCCATAAGACTGTGCGCTCCATTTTAATGTGTTGAGGACCAGTAAATATGTAAGCAGAAGAGCTGAAAGGCCATGGATTGTACAGATTAAAATATTATCGTATTAAAATAATGGCATTAAACCCAGAATGACCCCAGACATTTACAGTACCTCATCTATAACTGTTTTATGCTCACCCAATTTACATAAATCTATAGGCTAGTACTGTATCCGCACGTTTTGCTTGGGTCTCCCAGAGACCTTTCATGCTGCTAATGTCATTATCATTGGTTATTTATCCACTCCTGGCCTAAGCACTGCATATTGATTTGACATTTCATCTTAACTTGAATAATGTACACTGGCATATGGCATATGTAGGCATATGTCACTACATACTAATAATGTACACTGGCTAGGCATATGTCACTACTTCACAGGAGAGGCATTTGAACGGCTTTATTTTTTTGTTGCAAAAATGCGTTTCATGTGAACTTTCATGTGCCTTAATAACAAACTTGTATTCCATCTGTAAATACAAATAAAATTGTTAAATTAAGAGCCTAGTTGGTTTAGCCACCGAAAAGGCAGGATCCTTCCCACTAGCCATGATTGGCTGACATAATGGATGGTCTGGACATGCCAGGAGATGAGTTTGGATTGGTCTGACATGTAGCATGCTTCTATCTATAATGTCAGCTGCTCAATATATGTTGATAGCCCTTTTTACCGCAGCTGTTTTGAAAGATATAACGTTAGCCATCGAGAACTACACAAGTTTTGTTTATTTTCTCAACAACATTGATGCCCTGAATTGAGCAGGCGCTATAGACAGATCAGTTGGGAAAAGTTGTGATGGGCTACTTTCTGCACACACCACGGTCAGCGTGAACCGGAGTAACCTGACACAACGCTGGTTAAACGAGATGTACACTACTGTTCAAAAGTTTGGGGACACTTAGAAATGTCCTTGTTATTGAAAGAAAAGCAATTTTTTTTGTCCATTAAAATATCATCAAATTGATCAGAAATACAGTTTAGACATTGTTAATGTAAATGACTATTGTAGCTGGAAACGGCAGATAATTTTTTTTTTTGAATATCTACATAGGCGTACAGAGTGCCATTTATCAGCA
This sequence comes from Salvelinus sp. IW2-2015, assembly GCF_002910315.2. Classification (NCBI taxonomy): domain Eukaryota; kingdom Metazoa; phylum Chordata; class Actinopteri; order Salmoniformes; family Salmonidae; genus Salvelinus; species Salvelinus sp. IW2-2015. The sequence goes on along the minus strand of NW_019943053.1, from coordinate 72,350 downwards.
ACCATCACTCCTGTGTTCCAATGGCACGTTGTGTAGGCTAATCCAAGTTTATCATAAAAAGGCTATTTGATCATTAGAAAACCCTTTTGCAATTATGTTAGCACAGCAGAAAAGTGTCGTTCTGATTAAAGAAGCAGTAAAACAGGCCTTTAGACTAGTTGAGTATCTGGAGCATCAGCATTTGTGGGTTTGATTACAGGCGCAAAATGGCCAGAAACAAAGCACTTTCTTCTGAAACTAGTCAGTCTATTCTTGTCTATTCTTGTTGTTAAATTTATTTCACCTTTATTTAACCAGGTAGGCTAGTTGAGAACAAGTTCTCATTTGCAACTGCGACCTGGCCAAGATAAAGTATAGCAATTCGACATGGAATAAACAAAACATACWGTCAATAATAGAGTAGAAAAATAAGTCTATATACAATGTGAGCAAATGAGGTGAGATAAGGGAGGTAAAGGCAAAAAAAGGCAATGGTGGCGAGGTAAATACAATATAGCAAGTAAAACACTGGAATGGTAGATTTGCAGTGGAAGAATATGCAAAGTAGAAATAATGGGGTGCAAAGGAGCTAAATAAATAAATAAATACAGTAGGGGAAGAGGTAGTTGTTTGGGCTAAATTATAGATGGGCTATGTACAGGTGCAGTAATCTGTGAGCTGCTCTGACAGCTGGTGCTTAAAGCTAGTGAGGGAGATAATTGTTTCCAGCTTCAGAGATTTTTGCAGTTCGTTCCAGTCATTGGCAGCAGAGAACTGGAAGGAAAGACGACCAAAGGAGGAATTGGCTTTGGGGGTGACCAGTGAGATATACCTGCTGGAGCGTGTGCTACGAGTGGGTGCTGCTATGTTGACCAGTGAGCTGAGATAAGGCGGGGCTTTACCTAGCAGAGACTTGTAGATAACCTGTAGCCAGTGGGTTTGGCGACGAGTATGAAGCGAGGGCCAACCAACGAGAGCGTACAGGTCGCAATGGTGGGTAGTGTATGGGGCTTTTGTGACAAAACGGATGGAACTGTGATAGACTGCATCTAGTTTGTTGAGTAGAGTGTTGGAGGCTATTTTATAGATGACATCACCGAAGTCGAGGATCGGTAGGATGGTCAGTTTTACGAGGGTATGTTTGGCAGAATGAGTGAAGGATGCTTTGTTGCGATATAGGAAGCCGATTCTAGATTTAATTTTGGATTGGAGATGCTTAATATGAGTCTGGAAGKAGAGTTTACRGTCTAACGACACCTAGGTATTTGTAGTTGTCCACGTATTCTAAGTCAGAGCCGTCCAGAGTAGTGATGCTGGACGGGCGAGCAGGTGTGTGCAGTGATCGGTTGAATAGCATGCATTTAGTTTTACTTGCGTTTAAGAGCAGTTGGAGGCCACGGAAGGAGAGTTGTATGGCATTGAAGCTCGTCTGGAGGTTAGTTAACACCATGTCCAAAGAGGCCAGAAGTATACAGAATGGTGTCGTCTGCGTAGAGGTGTATCAGAGAATCACCAGCAGCAAGAGCAACATCATTGATGTATACAGAGAAGAGAGTCGGCCCGAGGATTGAACCCTGTGGCACCCCCATAAAGACTGCCAGAGGTCCGGACAACATGCCCTCAGATTTGACACACTGAACTCTATCAGAGAAGTAGTTGGTAAACCAGGCGAGGCAATCACTTGAGAAACCAAGGCTGTCGAGTCTGCCAATAAGAATGTGGTGATTGACAGAGTCGAAAGCCCTGTTCAAATATGTTGGAATAATGAGTTGTACACATCATGCATGCTCTGCACTTTATTTGGCTAGTAGGCAAATAGGCTTACTTTAGGATATAATGACTCTGGCTGAATCCCTCCAGAAGGGCAGGGAGGCTGAGGGGTGCTTTTCTGGAGGTGCATGGTGCTGTGGTGCTGTGTGGAGATCTCAAGCTCTTCAACTCGGCAGCAGTATTGTGATGGAGGGAATAGCCTATACAGAGACTACCTAAGACCTCTGCGACAGAGTTATTGTAAAGTGTGGGAGTAAGCTTATGCCAGACTTAGCCTACGTTTTAACCTCTCCCTATATATATATATATATATATATATATATATATATAGTATTTTGATATAATTTTTTTAACTCAAAATCTTGCCATATATATATAGATTTATTTTTATTTTTATTTTATTATTATTATTATTATTATTATAATATATTTATTTTTTTGTGGCAAAGACTCCAGTTGTCATACATAATTAATAGATTCACCAAACAGCTAATCTTGTCCCGTACATAGAATATAGTTGTGGAGAGTGCCTGTAATCCTAGATTGAGATCATTCAGGCGAGAAAAAACATCACCCAGATTGTCCAGTCGTGTGAGAAACTCGTCATCATGCAAGCGGTCAGACAAGTGAAAATGATGGTCGGTAAAGAACTTTAAGCTCTCAATATAAAAAAACATGTCAATACTTTGCCCATTGATAACCAATGCACTTCTGTATGTTGTAAAATCATTACATGGTCGCTGCCCATATCATTGCATAGTGCAGAAAATACACGAGAGTTCAGGGGCCTTGCTTTAACAAAGTTAATCATTTTCACTGTCGTGTCCAAAATGTCTTTGAAGCTGTCAGGCATTCCCTTGGCAGCAAGAGCCTCTCGGTGGATGCTGCAGTGTACCCAAGTGATGTTGGGAGCAACTGCTTGCACGTGTGTTACCACTCCCCTATGTCTCCCTGTCATGGCTTTTGCACAATCAGTACAGATTCCAACATATCTTGACCACCAAAGTCCATTTGATGTCACAAAGCTGTCCAGTACTTAAAAAATATCCTCTCCTGTTGTCCTGGTTTGCGGAAGAGGATGTCTTCCTTAATTGACCCCCCATAAACGTAACAGACATACAGTTGAAGTCGGAAGTGTACGTACACCTTAGCCAATTAAATTTAAACTCAGTTTTTCACAATTCCTGTCATTTAATCCTAGTAAAAAATCCCTGTCTTAGGTCAGTTAGGATCACCACTTTATTTTAAGAATGTGAAATGTCAGAATAATAGTAGAGAGAATAATTTATTTCAGATTTTATTTCTTTCAGCACATTCCCAGTGGGTCAGAAGTTTACATACTCAATTAGTATTTGATAGCATTGCCTTTAAATTGTTTAATTTGGGTCAAATGTTTCGAGTAGCCTTCCACAAGCTTCCCACAATAAGTTGGGTGAATTTTGGCCAATCCCTCCTGACAGAGCTGGTGTAACTGAGTCAGGTTTGTAGGCCTCCTTTCTCGCACACGCTTTTTCAGTTCTGCCCACAAATTTTCTATAGGACTGAGGTCAGGGCTTTGTGATGGCCACTCCAATACCTTGACTTTGTTGTCCTTAAATTTTTTGCCACTACTTTGGAAGTATGCTTGGGGTCATTGTCCATTTAGAAGACCCATTTGCGACCAAGCTTTAACTTCTTATGGCCGCAATCCCGTTAACGGGATGATATGACAACAGCCAGTGAAAGTGGCATACATGTGTCTTATACCATTTTAAAGGTAATCTTGTTGTTAATCCCACCAAAGTGTCCGATTTCAAATATGCTTTTCAGCGAAAGCACCACAAACGATTACGTTAGGTCACCACCAAGAATGCCAAGAGTGTGCAAAGCTGTCATTAAGGCAAAGGGTGGCTATTTGAAGAATCTCAAATATAAAATATATTTTGATTTGTTTAACCTTTCTAGCGCAGGCATTCCGCTAGCGACCCACCTCGACAACATCCGGTGAAATTGCAGAGCGCCAAATTCAAACTACAGCTTAACACTTTTGGTTTCTACATGATTCCATATGTGTTATTTCATAGTTTTGATGTCTTCACTATTATTCTACGACGTAGAAAACAGTAAAAATAAAGAAAAATCCTTGAATGAGTAGGTGTTCTAAAACTTTTGACCGTTAGTGTGTAACACACTGTGGCTGAGGAAAGACACTACTCCCAATATAAGTGAACCCCAAATCAATGTAGTTCTCGTCATATTTGCGCCTCTTCGATGGTCCAACGTCCCTGTCTGTTGTTTGGTGCTTTCCCGGATAAGAGGGCAGTAGCTCTTCGGCTGCATCAGATTCACAACTATCAGTGTCCATGCTWGCTGGGCTAACAACAAATGTAGAATTACTGATGCTAGCATTGGATGTGCTCGTGGAAGCAGAACAACTTGTCGTTATTGCTGGTAGTAGCAGTACCACCAGTAGAGCTGGGCCTTACTTTTTTTAACCATTTATCCATTTTCGAGCAAACGGAATGTGCAGCAGCTACGTTTGGCAACATACAGACCGTTAGTGGAATTCCTGTGAGAGAGTAACTGTTAATGTGATTGGATGTTAATTATTTGACTAGGCTACCTGTATTTGACATTGTGTTGTTATTTTGCTGAACACTAGATGGTTTAATTTTATTTTTGGCATTGAAACAAGGCTTCTCAGGCGAGGAAAAAAACTCACACAAATGTATAGCCCTGTTGGAAAATATAAATGGACTGTGATATTTTAAAAAATTATAATAATTTGAATCACATTTTTATTTGGCGTACCACTGACGGCATTTGCGCGTACCCCAGTTTGGGAATACCTGCTCAACAGGCATCCATCTCTTGTGTGCATTTGTCTTGGGGCGCAGTGTGCTCCTCTCTGTCAATCATACTGCCTCTGCAACAACAATAGCATCAGCCAAACTACCATACTATCTGTCCCCACAGAAAAGCATTTCAAGTGTGAAGGTGTGATTCTGTGTCAATATGATTGAGTTTCCTGGTATTGCATTAGTGTCCTGTCCTCTGAGCTGAATGGTCTTGGTCTGTTAGGGGCGTGGGCTACTGCATCTTCAGGACATGATTGAGGCTCAACATGAATCTTTCATGAATGTTCTGGGAATGGTATTTTGTGTCTTATTTTTATGGACGTCTTTGTCGCTTTCCTTGGTTGTCAATGAATTCTAGTGACCCTGTCCAGTAAGGATGCTTCACTTTATGTAACATAAATATGTATATTATATTTATAAAGCTGTAGGCATAGACTACTCATGGTAGGCTTAGGCCTACGTTTTTAAGGGATTTATCTTGTCTAATATTTAGATTTCTTTTGTGTTCTTACTCTTATTCCAGGGTCGTTGTTCAAGAGAAAACTGTAAGTACCTTCATCCGCCTTCTCATTTAAAAACCCAGCTAGAGATTAACGGACGCAACAACCTCATCCAGCAGAAGACGGCAGCAGCCATGCTGGCCCAGCAGATGCACTTCATGATCCCAGGCACGAGCATGCAGCCTGTAGTAAGTACAGTTTATTATAAACTGGGTGGTTTGAGCCCTGAATGCTGATTGGTTGAAAATCGTAGTATATCAGACATTATAAACTGGGTGGTTCGAACCCTGAATGATGATTGGCTGACAGCTGTGGTATATCAGGCCGTACACCACGGGTATGACAAAACATTTATTTTTACTGCTCTAATTACGTTGGTAACCARTTTATAATAGCAATAAGGCACCTCGGGGGTTGGTGATATATGGCCAATATACCACGGCTAAAGGCTGTATCCAGGCCTTTTGGGAATGAAATTGGCCACTTAATTTCTTTAGGCTACTTGTAGTGCATTGCATGTGATACACATTATGACCATAAGGTGTCACTATTTGCTCAGACAGTGGCAGAGAGGCAGTTTTGTACATTATGTGCTCAGTAGGCCTATATCCTAGATGTATTGCTTTCAAAGAAAACCAATTATTTTTTTCTTCTTTTGAGTATATTGAAAAGTGAAAGACTAAAGTTACATACATGGGATGCTTTGGTGAATTTCAGAATGTCTGGAATAGAAAAGGCAGAAATTAAACAATTCAATAAGCATTCGCAGGCAGTCATCCAAAACATAGTCTTATGCAGTCATTAAATTCCTATAGAAGGTGGCAAAGGCTGAGGATGTGTGTTCAACAGGCGTTGCGTTGTGCGTAAAAACAGCCTTTAGTCGTGGTATATTGGCCATATACCACACCTCCTCGTGCCTTATTGCTTAATTATACACCATCCCAAAACTCAGATCCTTCATTTCAGATGTGTAGTAGTGTCTGTACTGACTGCTGTCCCTTCTCTTTTACAGCCTGCGTTCAATGTCACCCAGGGGCTTGGTACGAGCCCAGGTCTCAGCTACTCTCCTTACCTTACTCCCATGACCTCCATGAGCCATGGGATGAGCCTGATACCCACGGAGCTGCTCCCCAGCACCCCAGTCATGGTCCCTGGAAGCCCCCCGGTCACACTCCAGAGCTCTAACTCGTCCTCCTCTTCCCCCTCCCAGAAGCTATTGCGCATCGACAAACTGGAGGTATCAAATCACCTTCACACAAACAAGAACAAGGCCGTATCATTGTCTGAGATATGCTGTATTAATAAACGGAATATACAACACATTGAGAACACCTTCCTAATATTGAGTTGCAGCCCCCCCTTTTGCCCTCAGAACAGCCTCAATTCGTCAGGGCATGGACTCTACAAGGTGTCAAAAGTGTTCCACAGGGATGCTGGCCCATGTTGCCTCCAATGCTTCCCACAGTTGTGTCAAGTTGGCTGGATGTTCTTTGGGTGGTGGACCATTCTTGATACACACGGGAAACTGTTGAGTATGAAAAACCTAGCAGCATTATTCTTCAGAGACTAGATACATGTCTGTTTTGTGAGGGGTGAACATGGAGCCTGAGTTCTTACCACAGCTGCATTAATGCTCTTCAAATCCCTTCACATGTCTTCACATGTCTTCACATGTCTTCACATCCCTTCACGTCCCATGGCTTTATGTCCTTTGGGTGGTGAACCATTCTTGATACACACACGAAACTGTTGAGCGTGAAAAACCCAGCAGTGGTGCAGTTCTTGACACAATCCGGTGTGCCTGGCACCTACTTCCATACCCTGTTTAATGGCATTTAAATCTTTTGTCTTGCCCATTCACTCTCTAAATGGCACACATACGCATGCCATGTGTCAATTGTATCAAGGCTTAAAAATCCTTCTTTAACCTGTTTCCTCCACTCCATTTACACTGATATGAAGTGGATTTAACAAGTGACATCAATAATGGATCATAGCTTTCATATGGATTCACCTTGTCAGTCTATGTCATGGAAAGAGCAGGTGTTCCTAATGTTTTGTACACTCAGTGTATATTCATTACGGAATGCCTGTTGACTGTCGAACAGCGTACATTTCCAGGGTGCTATTACTTCATCCATCTCTTCCTGTGTGGTTGTCCTATTGTAGGTGTGTCGTGAGTTCCAGCGGGGGACCTGTGCGCGAGGCGAGACGGACTGCCGCTTTGCCCACCCCAGCGACAGCCCCATGATCGACACCAGTGACAACACGGTCACCGTCTGCATGGACTACATCAAGTCGCGCTGCTCCAGGGAGAAGTGCAAGTACTTCCACCCCCCTGCACACTTACAGGCCAAAATCAAATCCTCTCAACACCAGGTCAACCATACGGCTGTGGCAGCCCAGGCAGCAGCTGCAGCCATGGTAAGATGCTTCCCTCCAGACCCATGTGCAGCAGCATAGAACACACACCATTGGTCTATATAGCTACTATAATACTGTAGCATCCCTTCTGATTAAGGGCAACTTGTCCTATTCATTTTAAAATGCAACACATTCTTCATTCACACCAGTAGGCCTACTATCTTAACCCTATTCAATTACCCTTTGTTGGTTGATTAGCTAACGTATTGAATGTGGAGCACTGCTTTATTTATAATAATAATAATTTAATGGGTGCTTATATTTGTCCTGTTTCACACATCTACAAGTGTGTATTATACGCATGTTTGAATTGGAAATGTATTTTTTGCTTACCCCAACTCCCCCTGAGAGAGGGGGTCACAGCCAAGGTCCGCCATTATCAACGGCAACCCTGGAGCAGTTAAGGATAAGTGCCTTGCTCAAGGGCACATCTGCAGGTTTTTCACCTTGTCAGCTCGGACATTTGAAATAGCGACCTTTCTGTTTCTGGCCCAATGCTCTAACCGCTAGGCTACCTGCCACCCTCTAACGCCTTAGGCTACCTGCCACCCTCTAACCGCTAGGCTACCTGCCACCCTCTAACCGCTAGGCTACCTGCCACCCTCTAACCGCTAGGCTACCTGCCACCCATATTTTTATATACAATGTAGCTACATTATAGATGAAAGATTGTTGCATCTAATATATGCTCTTAAGACTCAAAATGTAATTTGCCAAGTAAGTAGTAGTCCTCAATTGCCTTTAAACTGTCACATAGCATAAACATACATTGTGTATCTCGTTATGTGACGCAACCTTTTACCTAGCTGTTTAACTAAAGCTAGGCTTTACCTAGCTGTTTAACTAAATATAACCTTTACCTAGCTGGTTCACTAACCTTTACCTAGCTGGTTCACTAACCTTTACCTAGCTGGTTCACTAACCTTTACCTATTCGTTTAACTAAACTGTATCTAGCTGTTTAACTAAATGTAACATTTACCTAGCTGGTTAACTAACCTTTACCTAAGCTGCGTTCACTAACCTTTACCTATTCGTTTAACTAAACTGTATCTAGCTGTTTAACTAAATGTAACATTTACCTAGCTGGTTAACTAACCTTTACCTAGCTGATTAACTAACCTTTATCTAGCTGTTTAACTGAAGCTAGCCTTTACCTAGCTGTTAAACTTAAGATAACATTTACCTAGCTAGTTAGCTAACCTTTACCTAACTGTTTAACTCATCTTAGCCTTTACCTATATGTTTAACTAAAGTTATAATTTACCTTGCTGGTTAACTAACCTTTACCTTGCTGGTTAACTAACCTTTACCTAGCAGGTTAGCTAACCTTTACCTAGTTGTTTAACTAACCTAGCTGATTAACTAACCTTTACCTCGCTGATTAACTAACCTGTTCCTAGCTTTGGCCGTTTTGCTTTCATGCTTTTTGAAAATCTATGTTCGATTTGCCAGCTGCTGCAAAGTGAACCCTGTTTCTACAGTTACTGTCTTGTTTCATTGTGATCTATTGTCTGCTGTTGGTTTTGCCTTCATCTTAAACTTCCGAGAAGTTCCTAAGAATAAAGCCCTATCTGCTAAACATCCATAGTCACATTCTCCAGCAGCAGCATTTGAATAGCTGATTCAACAGTTAACATTACTCTCATGTACACAATGTACACATTTCACATAATGGCACATTCAGACTTCTATTTTGGCTGTTAAAAACAACGACATGCATGGCCTTACATAAACTGTTCTGTATCCTCCATCCTAGCTCTGCTATTTTCTGTTCCTCCATATATTTTATTATCAGTTATCATCTGTTTTCATTTTTTGCATGGTCTCAGAATTACTTAAATACTGTTGTATTACAGCACTAGTATTACTAGAGTTGGTAAATGCTTTAGTACCTTGATACACTATATATACAAAAGTATGTGGACACCTTCAAATTAGTGGATTTTACTATTTCAACCACACCCTTTTGCTGACAGGTGTATTAAAATCGAGCACAGAGCCATGCAATCTCCATTGGTCATTAAAAGATCCCATGACACTTATCGTAAGAGTAGGGGTGTTAACCCCGGTGTCCTGGCTAAATTCCCAATCTGGCCCTCAAACCATCACGGTCACCTAATAATCCCCAGTTTATAATTGGCTCATTCATCCCCCTGTTACTGTTCCCCAGGTTGTTGCTGTAAATGAGAATGTGTTCTCAGTCAACTTACCTGGTAAAATAACGGATACATTAAATAGACAAACATAAGCAGTAGATTGGCCTTACTAAAGWGCTCAGTGACTTTCAACAGGGCACCTTCATAGGATGCCACCTTTACAACAAGTCAGACCGTTGCCCTGGTCAACTAAGTGCTGTTATTGTGAAGTGGAAACTTCGAGGAGCAACAATGGCTCAGCTGTAAAGTGGTAGGCCACACAAGTGGTAGGCCACACACTTCATGAAAGAGCTTCATGAAATGGGTTTCCATGGCTCAGCAGCAACACACAAGCTTAAGATTACCATGCACAATGCCAAGCGTCGGCTGGAGTGGTGGAAAGCTTGCCGCCATTGGACTCTGAAACAGTGGAAACGTGTTCTCTGAAGTGATGAATCACGCTTCACCATCTGGCAGTCCGAGGGACAAATCAGGGTTTGGCGGATGCTAGGAGAACGCTTCCTGCCCCAATGCATAGTGCCAACTTTGGTGGATGAGGAATAATGGTCTGGGGCTGTTTTCATGGTTTAGGCTAGGCCCCTTAGTTCCAGTGAAGGGAAATCTTAACGCTACAGCATGTAATGATTTTCTAGACAATTCTGTCCTTCCAACTTCGTCAACAGTTTGGGGAAGGCCCTTTCCTTGTTCAGCATGACAATGGCCCTGTGCACAAATCGAGGTCCATACAGAAATGGTTTGTCGAGATCGGTGTGTAAGAATTTGACTGGCCAGCATAGCCCTGACCTCAACCATATCAAACTCCTTTGGGATGAATTGGAACGCCGACTGCGAGCCAGGCCTAATCGCCCAACATCAGTGTCCGACCTCACTAATGCTCTTGTGGCTGAATGGAAGCAAGTCCCCTCAGCAATGTTCCAACATCTAGTGGTAAGCCTTCCCAGAGAGTGAAGGTTGTTATAGCAGCAAAGGGGGGACCAACTCCATATTAATATCCATGATTTTGAAATGAGATGTTCGACGAGCAGGTGTCCACATACTTTTGGTCATGTAGTGATACGTCTGTAATGCTGAGGAATTTTGTAGTGTAGTGAAGGTATGGTTTTTGACTGAAACGATGAATGGGTTTAATAAATTTCACAAAAAGTGCAAATTTGATACCTAATCTCACAATAAACAGAGCTCCACATTCTGTACATAAGTCATCAATTCAGTGGGTATATCATTCTCTCTGTTCCCTATTTAGTATGACATGTAAAACACTCAAGATTACATGAATCAGACCTAGCTCTCAGTCGAGAAAAAATTCACAAGGGTGACCATTCACAGTAGCCTAGCTTATGTCAGTTAGCCTTTTACCTCTTGTCTCTATTTCAAATTGATGTGTATCATGTACAATCTTGGTATAGCAATTGTCTGTCAATTAATGCATTACTAGAAAATTTATTTAGTAGCCTAAACTGTATATTCAATTTGATAATGATTTGATAATGATGAACATATTTTGATCTACTGCTGTTTCTGTTTTCTACATTAGCAGATAACCTCAGTCCTAATGTCGTTGCACAGTATTGTTGTAATTCTAAATTAGATTAAGCTATTAATGAGTATGGTAAATGCTTACATACTAATTCAGGAGTCAGTCGTATGTTTCCTTGAATCAGTTACATGTGTTTATTGTGCATGCCTATTGTTTTGTATGTGGTGGTAAACTGCATTCAGATTATTTTTGTTTTCTCCTTCTCACCTATCCACAATGCAATGCTGTCCCCATGACGCACCTCTGCTTGCTGTTACCTGTATGTTAATACGCTTGAATCCCATTGGCCCACTGCCATCATGTGCTCGCTGTCTGCTATTAAAAGACTCAGTCGACTGCCAAAGCAATGAAGCGACCCCTCGAGGCAACTGTAGACCTGGTACTTTGACCTTTCACCTTTTGCTTTGCATGTAGCTATTAATTGTACTGTAGCAACTCACATAATTTAATTTGTCATTTTAGTTTTTATAACTTCTTAAGACTCCTCTAGTATGTGTACAGAATCATTCACCGGCAGTTATCGTTCAGTCATTTAATAGGTGTTAAAGTAACAGTATGAAGTTTTAGCCATTCACTAATTTGATCATAAATACCTTTATTTTGTGATTTAATAGTTGTATACAGTTTTGCTCTACCATTTGGCAATGATTGTAATATTATTTACATACAGTATAAAGCTCACAGCCAGTRATATTATTTACATACAGTATAAAACTCATGTGGATTTTTGAGAGCTACTGTTAAGTGTTTTATCTGTGTTGTGTTAACATGTCCTTTGTCCTCGGCAGGCATTCCCTTATGGCTGCCTGCAGCCCCTTCCAAAGAGACAAGCACTGGAGAAGAGCCACGGGGCCAGCTCCTTCTTCAACCCCAGTATGTTGCACTACCAGCAGGCTCTGGCCAATGCACAGCTCCAGCAGACAGCTGCGTTCTATCCCACAGGTATGATCCATGGCTCCACAGCCCAGTTTTCTGAGGATGATCCATGGCTCCACAGCCCAATTGTCTGAGTATAATCCATGATCGATAGCTATTTTATTTAATCCAGCTCTCTAAATATAATCCATGGCTCCACAGCCCAGCTGTCTGAGTATAATCCATGGCTCCACAGCCCAGCTGTCTGAGTATAATCCATGGCTCCACAGCCCAGCTGTCTGAGTATAATCCATGGTTCCACAGCCCAGCTGTCTGAGTTTAATCCATGGCTCCACAGCCCAGCTGTCTGAGTTTAATCCATGGTTCCACAGCCCAGCTGTCTGAGTATAATCCATGGTTCCACAGCCCAGCTGTCTGAGTATAATNAATCCATGGTTCCACAGCCCAGCTGTCTGAGTTTAATCCATGGTTCCACAGCCCAGCTGTCTGAGTATAATCCATGGTTCCACAGCCCAGCTGTCCCTTTATGACTAATGAGGACTTTATAATTATAATTCACTCCTCAACTGCTAATATTTGGTAGTTATATCTATTTAAGGTGGTTCATTGTGAGTCAGGTGTCTTTCTTTGTTTTTCTGCATTCCTAGCTATGACGAAGTAATGCAACACCTTGTAATTTGAGCTGCTAATTATTTGCAAATGATGCACATTCAATGTCACTGTCACATACGTAATAGTTCAATGTCCTGGCAGTTAGATATATCAGTGCGTCCAGATGACATCATCCAGGTTGGTTGAAGGAGACCTGCTTTAATCAAATGTATCAAATTCAGGCTATTGGCCTACATTGTTGTGATACAGTAAGTACATGGCTAAGTAGAACCCTATATTTATATACCATTATAAACTGGGTCGTTCGAGCCCTGAATGCTGATTTGGCTGACGGCCGTGGTATATCACGGGTATGACACAACATTTATTTTTACTTCTCTAATTACGTCGGTAACCAGTTTATAATAGCAATAAGGCACCTCGGGGGTTGGTGGTATATGGCCACTCCACTTTGCGTCGTGCATAAGAACAGCCCTTAGCCGTGGTATATTGGCCATATATATACCACACCCCCTTGGGCCTTACTGCTTAATTATATCATGAGCTTAGCTCTTTCTCTCAACATGGCCTTCCTCTGACAGCCATAATCAACAGTAACAGMCACTGTGCACTCTTGTTAGATGCTTTATCGCGCTACTAAATTAACTACTGTACTGCCTGGCTGCCCTAGCACTGATTCCCATGTCAGTCGACAGGAGCTATTTTCTTATGCAAGTCTCATCTACACCCTACACTTAAACCCACACACCATACTTCTAACACGCATCGGTTGTCATGTGCTTGTATCTGTGTATGCTCACCAAGCTAAATAACCCTTGGTTTCCATTGAAGGGTTAATGTCTGACTTGTATTTGGTTTTTGAATGTGTAAAAGCATGCTGAAAACTAGCTAACCTGTTTTTTTTCTCCCTCATTTTCCTCTACTCACTTCCCACTGCAAAATCACACAGGGTCCGTGTTTTGCATGTCTCCTGCTCCCGGCGTTGGTAGGTCCCTTGTTTCTTTTTTCTGATATCACCTCTAATGACTGGAGAATATGGGTGGAATGTTCTCTCTGTTGGTTTCAAATTAATTTCCTGTTATTCCAATGTTCTCTTGGATAAATATTCTCTGGGGCAGGGGGTAAAGGTGTTTTATATACGTTAGGAACCAGTACATTTTTAAATCACCTGTGGGAAAGTCTATTTATAACAAGTTTTTTTCTCGGTTAGCCATGTCCGTGACAAAGCTCTGGCCTTTATTTTATACTCTTCGCCATCACTGATTGGCCTACTTTTTTTCTTATGATTATTTAGTTTATTTGTTTTGTGTCTGTTGTTCTCTGCAGTGATAATCATACCGTTGTAGATAATACAAGTATTCAAAATATGTGACATCAGTTACGAGCGCTGCTGGTTGATATTTATAGTTCTTTACTGCTCTGTGGATTAGGATCAGTTTGATCAGTTTCCCAGAGATTTTATTGGACATGTCTTGGTCTTTCCATATCAAATTGCTTTCCTCTATTTGTATGAAAAGGGAAGTTATTTCTAACACAGCAGTGAAGATACCATCCTAATGAGGATATATGCTATAAGCAAAACATCATTTTTCCATGTCGTAATTGGAAGCATTTAGTTTCAAATTGTCTTCTCTGGGAATCAGACAAATACCTGACAAATTTCCTGACATGTTACTTAAAACAGCTTTCCTCCATTATTTTTCCAATGCTTTCTTGCTTTGCACTGTGATTGTATAACCCTTTGCACTATGATTGCATGACCCTTTGCACTGTGATTGCATGCCATCTGCTGGTCTAACCTAGGGATCCTGAGTGGCGCAGCGGTCTAAGGCACTGCATCGCAGTGCTAGAGGCGTCACTACAGACCCGGGTTTGATCCTGGGCTGTATCACAACCGGCCGTGATCGGGAGTCCCATAGGGCGGCGCACAATTGGCCCAGCGTCGTCCCGGTTAGGGGAGGGTTTGGCCGGGGGAGGCCGTCATTGTAAATAAGAATTTGTTCTTAACTGACTTGCCTAGTTAAACAAAATAAATATATTTAAAAAAAAAAAAAGTTAAATAAAGGTTACATTAAAATAAAAACCTAATGATGGCTTGCTGCTGATGATGTTGTACTGTATTCACCATGCGAAGAAGAAATAGACTAAACGTTGCTATGGTTACCATAATGCTCCAGCTACCTGTTCATTGCTTCCATGGTTCCCTTCCTGAAAAAGTACCCATGATGTACAGTGCTACGCCTGCTACTGTCTCTGCAGCAACTACTCCTGCCACAAGTGTTCCCTACGCAGCAACGGCACCAGCCAATCAGGTTTGCTCCTTTTTCTAAAGCTTTCTTTCATGAATCCCTGAGCTCTGAATAAGTGCTGGTCATGACATCATCAAGGCTCTCCTGCCTGTTGCCTTGCTTATTAGCAAGCTTGACTAGAATTATTCTACATGCTGTATTAAATATAGTAATGACAAAAAGCACTTAGAGAGCTCTCATCTGCAAATAGTAGTTTGTTGTGCGTTGCAGAACTTCCTTAATAGTTTTTTATTTAGTGACAATTGATTTTTTTTAAATGCAGGTGTTTCTATAATTCTGTCAAGTGAGAGAGAAAAAAATAAGCTATAGATAAGCCTATGGGTTGAACCAGCCTAAATTAGCCCCTCAGACTAAAGAGACCAATTGAATGAATTAAAGCTTAGAATTTGCTGTTATTATCACAAGAAGGACTTGTGTGTGTGTGTGTGTGAGAGAGAGAGGGCTGGGCGTTATGGACAAAATATATCACTGTATTTTTTTTCTAAGTCGGACTGTATTCGATGGTAATTTTATGTTTTTGAATAATAAAAGTTAATTTGCTTCATGAATAGTGCGTGACCCTAGGGTGGCAACACATACATTATTAAGTGATTTGAATGGGTTTTCAGCCATTCTGATTGTTTGATACAGTTCAATTCAATGTCAATCAAAAATAATTGTTGACATTTTCATAAATTTCTGCATTTCTTGTACTCATTTGAGATCATTTCCACACAATGGGCTGGACGATATGGGCAATGTTCCAATTGTGATTTTACTTGTGATTTAGGGCAAAACATTTGGGTGAACTTTTGAAATCATGGAAATAGAATGACTATTCTAATTCTGTAGTTAGAATATAATAGTGGGCACTTTGAATACAGTGTTGTTTGAGATGACAATTAATTAAAATGCCAGGGAGGAGTTATTGTGACAGGGTAGGAACCAACGTGTTGGTCAGTGTTTCCTAGGGGACCCTATACTATTTGGTTACATATCGAATGTATTCTCTTAGCTACTTCATGTAGTGAACATATTCATGCTTCCTGTTGCACAAACAACATGCTGATTTAGGTGTACACCATCACCGGTATTATCAGGCTAACAAGATTTAGGCCCAAATTGCTAAGAAAAGACAAACTAGTTGTTTCAAGAGGTAAGAAACACAAACTAATAGTGTAGTTATAGAATGTTAGTGGATTTATATTAAGAAGCAAAGTGAAAACAGCCTTGATGTGGTTTAGTGGATGGTATACCCACTTATTTTTCAGTGGGCGTTGCGTATACTCACTTCTTAATCCCCACTGATACGTATCAAAGTAGTGTAGTGGAGGGATTTGATGTATAAATACATTTTGCAAACTCCATCTCATGTGCTAGAGAAACACTGCTAATCAAACAGTAGTGCTATGTGCCTGCACACTTCAATTAAAGGGGAACTACTCTCAGAAATCAAAATGTATTAGATTTTACTTGGACCGCAAAAGTGGTCTCCCTGATGTGGTTTAAGCATTGTTATGGACTTAGAATATACCATTTTGTTGCTTAAAAAATAAATAAAAAAAATAAAAAAGGTCTGACTTTGAAAACGAAAATCTGAAAAAATTCGGGTAAAAATCTGAACCTGTGAATTTCTGACTCAGTTTATCTGTTTCAATAGTAGGCCTACTATTATCCTACTGAACAGTACAGCTTGGGTTGGCCTGATTGTGAAAGACCAATATRGGCTTCATCATTTTAGATCATTCAGAGTGTATGTCACTGCTTCTCATAGAATGATTCACACGGTGTGCCTTTCCTTGGCCCGAACGGGCCATTCGGCAAAAATTGTGGCAAAATTAGAGTATACCACTTCTCAAGGCATCGCTACACCACTGGTTGTCATCAACAGTGTTGCATGTGCTGCATTGACCATGAAGACTGAACGCAAGTGTCTCGTGGTCGAGCAACAACAAATGCGCTCCTTGAGTACCAGGGGGCGGGGGCTAGGTCTGTGTGGAAACTGGTATGGAGAGAGATGACTCGAGTAGCGAAAGTAAACTATAAAAATGGACGTTACACACAGCGTATCCCATTTAACAAACCAAACGTTCAAATACCGTTATAGAAAGTAAAGTAAAAACCCAAACCGGTCCTGCATCAATACCGATATATAGTACAATACGGTATACCGCCCAGCCCTAGTGTGTGTGTGTGTGTGTGTGTGTGTGTGTGTGTGTGTGTGTGTGTGTGTGTGTGTGTGTGTGTGTGTGTGTGTGTGTGTGTACGTGTTTGTGAGAAGGCTGTCACATTCGCCTGTGACTTTCCTGTGTTGCCTCTTTTAGACACTTCCACTTGGGGAAGGTCAGATTCTGGGAGAACATTAAAACATACACATACTTGCAAACCACCAGCCTTGTCCTGAAGCTTATTCTGCTGGATGTTTTGGTATTTTATTTCACCCAGGTTGTTAACATGGAATATACACTGAATGTATAAAACATTAGGAACACCTGCTCTTTCCATGACATAGACTGACCACGTGAATCCAGGTGAAAGCTATGATCCCTTATTGATGTCACTTGTTAAATCCACTTCAATCAGTGTAGATGAAAGGGAGGAGACGGGTTAAAGAAGGATTAGAAAGCCTGAGACAGTAGAGACATGTATTGTGTATGTGTGCTATTCCAATATTAGCAAGGTGTTCCTAATGTTTGGTATACTCACTCAGTGTATGTGTCTGTCTCCCGAGTGGCACAGTTATCTAAGGCACTGCATCTCAGTGCAAGAGGTGTCACTGCAGTCCCTGGTTCGAATCCAGGCTGCATCACATCTGGCTGTGATTGGGGCGGCGCACAATTGGAACAGAGTCATCTGGGTTTGGCGCGGGTAGGCTGTCATTGAAAATAAGAGTTTGTTCTTAACTGACTTGCCTAGTTGAATAAAATGAATATACAAAAAAAATCTCTAGCTAGGCTATACATCCTTTTTTWAAACTTTCTCTGATTTCAATTAGTTTTTGTTGAGATTTGCAACATTTTAGTTTGCGCTTTTGTTGTCTATTTTATTTTTATTTTCAATGTTATTACAATAACCTGGGTATGTAGACTACTGCCTCAGCTCTGAATCTTATCTGAAAGATGTCTCAACTCAACAGAATTATGTTTGTTTTACATGCAGGATTTAAATGTATATTTTACCCACGGTTTTCTTTGTTTCGTCAGCATTGTTTGATTATACTGGTCACAGTTTTGCTACTGTTCTACTTCTGCAGATAAGAACCCTTTTTCTTTCATCATTTCCTGCCATGAATCTTGTACAGAACTGCATCAGTACTGTTTTTATCTTCCAAAAACTCACTGGCACTGTTACTTGGACCTAAGGGCAATCGGTAACATGATGTCTCAATCTGCTCCTAAAACAGATCATCCTCAAGTAACTAACAGGAAAGGAACAGAGTGTCAAGACGCTGCCCTTAGAGATCCCAAACAGCCCGTCTGTAAATACTACATTTGCTCCACAAGAGAACTACAGCAACCTGCATGCTGAGAAGAAGATTAGAGGCAATGTATAACATTGAGCTATGGTAAAATATATATATATACTGATGATATACCAGTGTTGCTAGGACTACTACCATTACTGATATGTAAATGACTGATTTTATTATATGTATACACACATGATTGGGGATTCTGAAAATGTAATTGTAAAGGTATTCAACAATTACTTTTTTTATGACCTTTTTAATGTTTTGCTAAAACTACACAACACTCACCGAAATCAAACTTTTTTTTTTTTTTTTTTTTTTGCAGAAATGATTGTGCATCTAAGTGTTTGATTCCTTTTATTTAAAACACAGACTGTTGAAAAGCTCTCTTGTTTTTACTACCCCATATACAAATGTACACTTGGCCTGTGCATCAGGCCGGAAGGAGTGCTCTTGTTGTTCTTGTAAAGGATGAATGTGACAGAGGATGGGATAGTCTGTTGTTTATCTGATGGTTGTTCTCTGATTATAGGATCACTGCTCCCCCTCCCGGTGTGCCTTGGTCCCTTTATGATGAAGGAATAAGACATGATAATAGCAGAACATTGAATTCTACCTTATGGTGGCCAAATGGCAGTGATTATAATCAGCCACTAATTCCAGAATTGATAATGAATCTAGCGATCACTGGTTCCAAGTGTCTGTTTGCGCTGCACTGTTTGCGTTATGTCTATTGGGCCTTGAGTATTTTAGCATTCATCCAAGAAACACCATCTACCAGATGTGCCAATGACCTAGCAGAGTGATTTGGTGGGCTGAAAATAATCCACCTTAGAAGAACTGAAAGGCTGAGTAAGAGTTTGGTGAGCTATTAGACATTTAAAGGGTTAGGTAGTTATACTCCGAGGCCACAGACATTAAAACAAAGGTACGTGTGGTGATCTTTGTTAAAAAGGCTTACTTACACATGATGGGAGGTCACTTGTTAATCTGGTCTTATTCTAACTGTAGAAGTGCCTAAAGTAATGTATATAACATGCATCTTGAAAAGGCTCTGTGTGAAAAAATATTCCACATTAAATAGAAAACCCTCACAATTTCTCAAAACACTCCACAGTCTCACAATAATCACTTCTGGAAGAAAATGAACACCTGTTTTGTGTGATGTGAATTCAGTGCATTGGTACTCTTTGTACAGTGGGTTAGTTTTTACTGCTTTAACTTTTCATTTGATCATTGACTTTTATTTTATTTTAAATGTCAATATCTGACAGATCTGAACATGACTGCTTTGGCATGATGTTCAGTGAGGGTTCATTATGTAACATGGTTTAGCTTCATGCTTAATGAGTTGAACGTTTTTTGCGACTAAAAAAAGTGATTGGAGATGAGATTAGAAAACCGGATATGTATCGTAATTCTATGTTGCTAACTCATTCTTCTCTTTATACAGCTGTCTTTATCATATCCTCACGTTTACTGCATTGATATCATAGTCTAACATCTTTCAAGTAGAATGTATCACAATACATGTTTTAGTGGTAGGACGTGGTCACATTACAAATGTAATGAAACTCATATAACTCTACATATGTTATTGTCAAAGCTTCATTGTATTTACAAACTGGTCTATAAAACTAGCACTTACAAAACACAAGACAGATTTATCCACCAGTGCAAAGTCTATACCTGTTATTTACAGTAGGGTATAGAAGACTACTGAAGCCAGTTATTTACAGAAGGATATAAAAGACAAAAATAAAGGAAAAAATATTGAACTATTTACATTTTATCTACACGTACCATTATTTTACCTTTTTGCTCAAACTTGTATGTTTTATTTGCTCTTGAAATAACATTTAAAAACTTCACACAGGTGCAAACTGTTACCCAGTCTTTCATTCTCCCCTTTTCATTTTGTGTGTGAGTGAAATCTGTAGGTGTAAAAAAAAAAAAAAAAAATCTCAACAGTTTCAAGGAGATTTTTTCCATGATGTTTGATCAATTCAGACAATCAACAGTGAAGTCTCCTTTACGCATGTCCTTACCATCTTTGTCCTTTTCATCACCTTTTTTTTTTWAATTTAACATTTTCAAAAAAGTTAATTTTTATGTAATGTTTGATGGAAATAAATGGAATATACTTAGTTTTATTTGTTTAACATTGTTCAATAACTAATGTTGTATTCTATTTAAAAATGAATGTAATTTATTAAGCTGAGCTTTGCTCTGCTGGTGGTTCCTCAAAGGACCTGTCCTGTCACGTTAGCCTATGAAAAACCGTCTGTGATCAGGGATGGAATGTTGGAGCTACCAATGGCAAGCTTCCACATCTCATCCTTGTCACTGCCTTGTCACTTATACAGGACAACACACTGCAGTACGAGCAAGGTTGTAGAATTGCTTTTACTATGTATAAAAACAGTTTATTGTATAGGTCACAGTCTACCAAAAAATAAACATTTAAGTAAATGTACTTTTCATTGTAGTACAGTATCATTTCATAACTATATTAATTTGTCTCCTAAAGTTGCAATTACGGAAGCTCTGTATTTTTGGAAATTATGTAATTGTTACGCTTTTCTAGAGCACTGCAACACACTAGATTGTATTGCCGGAATCTAAACATTTCCTATTTTATGGCAAAAACAATATTTTCACTATCATGTTGCCTTGGTATCACAGTACTATATTAATTTTGCATTTGACAGCCTACCCATGGCATTTACATACCCATTAATACATGCTCTAATCGTTCTATTCCACCAGATAAAAAGTGTCCCTGGACTCATACAGACGAGAGAAAACTCAAAAACGCACTTTTGTTAAACATATAGTCGTGGGTATGGCTAATGTGGCAGTGATTGTCCTAAATTATGTCAATTGTTGACCGAAAGCGTCTTTCACAAGAAAAAAAATGTTTCTATGAAAATGTTTATTTCAATGTTAATTTCAACTTGATTTTTGCTAAATGTTTTGAATGTTATTATAGCTAGATAAATCTGCACCTGGAAGTCAGTTGAGATTTTAGACCACCCAATCAAAAGAGTTGGACAGTCAGAATGTGTTCACTTTTACTGACCCAATAGTAACAGGATTCCTTAGCACTTTGTGAACAGTTGGTAAACTGATCTGAGCAGACTAGCTTATTAGTGATCTTTGCCTTGCCTTTTGATGTATTGTTCTTAAGTTGTTATGTGTTAGGACTCATTAAATATAAGGATTGTAATTAGTCTTATTGCAATTTGTGAAATATGCTGTTTTAATTCTCACTACAGTACATTTTCATTTTGAGGTCAAAATGGTAGATTGTAAAGAGTGCAGTCAAATATTTCACTGAGAAAAGCTTGATGATGAGAAAACTGACAGGTGCCATTCTGAATGGTGGTGCTACAGTTACTGCAGGGTTATGTTTAAACTGCTGTGCTGGTTCACATATGGTTCCATCTGTAGTGCCGTACTCTAGAACAGAGGGGAAAACCCTTACTAATTTTGAATCTGTTCATGTGGCAATTTTAAATGTTTTATTTGTGCTCATTTATGTTATATACAGTAGTTTTGGTAAATGCTAAATTGTGTAAAATCTAATGTTAAAAAAATAAATAAAAGTTTAAGTAAATGGCAAGTTTCTGATTCCTTTGTTTTGGTGATTCACATAGGAAATAATAAGCCTATTTATTTGGGGTATTTTATATAAGCAGAGGACATTGTTTCACAAGCCCCAAATAATGAAATGCTCTATCTCAGGAATTCAATGTACATGTTAGGTTTATTAGTCTTATCCCATTTCCTATGACAAAAAAAACATGAATTATTGGGTATTTTTGGATGAATATGCTAAATTGTTGCCATTTGTATCGAATAGTCTGTCTATGCACATCTGCATCTGATAACACAACTTTGCAGATATTACAAAGACATTGACTTATCCAAATGCATCCACATCCTACTGTCTAGTTATTTATAGTCCTCTATACAGTCTAGTCCAAGATGGTGTTTTGCTAGCCTCCACTTTCACATTGTACTGCTGTTTGTTTGAAACGCAGCTACTTTTTTGATGCATGTACACGGCTGGTAGCGTTACCATCGCAACAGCATCCAGGCGCACAATCCTTGTCTTGGATATACATCCTCAAGCTGCTTCTGTGATTGGATGAGCGCCCCGAGGATGTCACTTGGCTACCGAATGATGAGAAATTGAACACATGAACGGAAATACAGTCCTTGAATTTTACTGGCCGTTTCCGTGTGGCATTCAGATAGCCATGAGTGAGGTTTACAGCAAATAAAGGTAGCCATTGGGCTCTTGGTACATATTTCTAGTGGCGAAGACCCGTTTCCTTTTCGTTGGTACGGAAGCCGAGAGAAGACTGGTTGGTTACGCGGCGGCGGTGGGTCTCCACCCGAGAGTATGGCGGCCAGGATTGTATTGGTGAGCGCATAAGGAACGGGAAGAGATGGTGAAAATAATCAAAGAAGAACGCTTGTATTATTAACTTTTAAAATAGGATTTATTTATCAACATTTGTTGAGTTAATACGCGACAGTCTTCTTGCAGAATCCATCATCAGGAGCCGTCCTGTTTTTTCTCCAATGTCTTCGCTGGAGCAAGTTTTGTATTTATGATCCATAGAATGGTAAGCGAAGCAGATGAAAAACCGCACGTTTCACATTGTCCCGCGTTTTGATAGCTTGTAATGCACATTTTGAAGTTGCAATAGTTTGGATGCAAATTGTCACGTCTGGAATGCCTGGGGGAATTTCTACAATGAAATCCATCTTCGGTCAGCAAGGCTTTGTGCTCTGCTTTTGTATTTGCCATTGCTGAACGGTGGTAAGGAAGGCAATATTTTTTATATCCGTTCAAAATGGAACACGAATAAATGCCATTTGCGCGGGGATATTCTACTCTGTCTCGCGGAGAGTGATAGCTTTCGACAATCTCTTGAAATCATCAACTAACAAGGGAGCAATGCGCGAGTACAAAGTGGTGGTCCTTGGCAGCGGTGGGGTCGGGAAATCCGCCCTCACCGTTCAGTTTGTCACCGGGACTTTTATTGAGAAATACGACCCGACCATAGAGGATTTTTACCGCAAAGAAATCGAGGTGGATTCCTCACCC
The DNA here is from genome assembly GCF_002910315.2 of Salvelinus sp. IW2-2015. Lineage (NCBI taxonomy): Eukaryota > Metazoa > Chordata > Actinopteri > Salmoniformes > Salmonidae > Salvelinus > Salvelinus sp. IW2-2015. The sequence goes on along the minus strand of NW_019943053.1, from coordinate 48,778 downwards.
TCTGTTCTGGAGATTCTTGACACTGCTGGTACTGAACAGTTCGCATCCATGCGGGACCTTTACATCAAAAATGGCCAAGGCTTCATACTGGTCTACAGTCTTGTCAACCAGCAGAGCTTCCAAGACATCAAACCAATGAGGGACCAGATCATCAGAGTGAAAAGGTGGGTGGTTTTGGATCAAATTCATGTAATATGGAAGGCCTACAGTAGGCCTATTTCTCATTGTAAACATGCATAGATGTAAATGAATGATAATGCCTGGTTGTATTTTCCCACTGATAGCCGACAACTCATCTGTCACATTGACAGAAAACATAATTAATATCTCAAATGGTACTACACAATCTATGAAGGAGCACCTTTGTGCAGAGTAGACACAAAAATGACACTACTTTTGAGGATGTGGCCTGTGATGATACAACACGCAGAACCACTGCCTACTCTGGCCTATTGAAGCATGGTATAGCCTACTGCTGCAAACCCATTGGGCACAGACGTCAATTGAACGTCTATTCTACGTTGGTTCAACGTAATTTCATTGAAATGATGCGGAAACAGCATTGTTTCAACCAGTATGTGCCCAGTGGGTAATCTCTTCAAGTGGCGCTGTATCATACAACACTAGCCTATCATCTCTCTGAAGGCAGTTCAACCGGGTTCTTCAACAATATAAATGATATAGCCTATTTAGCATAGTTTTTACGACATGTTTGTGTCTTATATTGTATGGTAGGAGGCATATGGTTGGGCATCTTCTATTTTTCCCCTATAGCTCTACAGCCATTTTAGTAAGGCCATGCTGTTATTTCTCCTCTGTTAGACTTTACTGTACTACTGAACTACACCAGGCCCTGGCCATCAGTAGATCTGAGACCAGTTTCCCCTGCACTTATTTACAGTGGAGATAGTGTCTGGCTGGCGGGCTTTCTGTCTGTCTGTCTGACTGGCTACCTCAAATGCAGGTCTGCTCTGTGTGTTTGATGGGCTGTCCATAAAACTGTATGCTGGATGAGCCTGGATGCTGCAACCCCAGTGAAATAGACAGTTGGAATACCCAGGAGTCACAGCTCCAGTGGCTCTGCAGAGAGAGACAGAGGCCTGATTCTAACAGACCCTCAAAATGGCAAGAGTCACAACGTTTGGAGGATCACACTGGGCCTGTTTCTGAAGAGAGGAAGTTATGTTTTTAATTAGTGACGCAATCTGTTTGGAAGGAACGAAACAGAACAGGCAGGACTCATGCGTGTGAAAAGCACTGATCAGCACTGTCATTATATGGGTGCTCCAGGCCATCTTTAGTGTCCGCATGTATTGTCCTTACATTGTCCTTACATGTTTATAATCATGCTACAATAATGAGACATGCTATATATACGACTCGGTTATCCCTTAGCTTAGCAAAGTAATTCATAAAGGCAGAGTGTGCAGTGGCCTAATTTGTGGCAGACTTACAGTCACACAAGAAATGAGTCATCCACTCTCAAGACCTGGTTAAAACCTTATACAAATGCACTCACCATATGAATGCCATAGTATCGTCAAACCTGGGCTACATTCACATGTTGGTGTTTCCCTCTTCTAGAGTTGGTGTGAAGTGGGGATTCAGCCTGCACTGAGCTGTGGCGCTGGGTGCATCACTCATTGTAGGTGTCAGTGTATCTGACAGGGTGAACGGAGGGAGTCTGATGACCTACAAGAGACGAGTCTCTCTGCCCACCRAGAAGCCTCTCAGTGGAGGAGTCTGATGAGCTACAAGAGACGAGTCTCTCTGCCCACCGAGAAGCCTCTCAATGGAGGAGTCTGATGAGCTACAAAGAGACGAGGCTCTCTGCCCACCGAAGATCCCCAATGGATGGAGTCTGATGAGCTACAAGAGACGAGCTCTCTGCCCACCAGAAGCCTCTCAATGGAGGAGTCTGATGAGCTACGAGACGAGTCTCTCTGCCCACCGAGAAGCCTCTCATGGAGGAGTCTGATGAGCTACAAAGAGACGAGGCTCTCTGCCCACCGAGAAGCTTCTCAATGGAGGAGTCTGATGAGCTACAAAGAGACGAGGCTTCTGCCCACCGAGAAAGCCTCTCAATGGAGGAGTTGATGAGCTACAAAGAGACGAGTCTTCTGCCCACCGAGAAGCCTCTGCAATGGAGGAGTCTGATGAGCTACAAAGAGACGAGGCTCTCTGCCCACCGAGAAGCCTCTCAATGGAGGAGTCTTGAGAGCTACAAAGAGACGAGGCTCTCTGCCCACCGAGAAGCCTCTCAATGGAGGAGTCTGATGAGCTACAAAGAGACAAGGCTTTCTGCCCACCGAGAAGCCTCTCATGGAGGAGTCTGATGAGCTACGGAGACGAGCTCTCTGCCACCGAGAAGCCTCTCAATGGAGGAGTCTGATGAGCTACAAAGAGACGAGGCTCTCTGCCCACCGAGAAGCCTCTCAATGGAGGAGTCTGATGAGCTACAAGAGACGAGGCTCTCTGCCCACCGAGAAGCCTCTCAATGGAGGAGTCTGATAGCTACAAAGAGACGAGGCTCTCTGCCCACCGAGAAGCCTCTCAATGGAGGAGTCTGATGAGCTACAAGAGACGAGGCTCTCTGCCCACCGAGAAGCCTCTCAATGGAGGAGTCTGATGAGCTACAAAGAGACGAGGCTCTCTGCCCACCGAGAACCTCTCAATGGAGGAGTCTGATGATGGCTACAAAGAGACGAGGCTCTCTGCCCACCGAGAAGCCTCTCAATGGAGGAGTCTGATGAGCTACAAAGAGACGAGGCTCTCTGCCCACCGAGAAGCCTTTCAATGGAGAACTAGATTAACTTCTTATGGCTGCAAGGGCAGTATTGAGTAGCTTGGATGAAAGGTGCACAGACGTGCCCAGAGTAAACGGCCTGCTCCTCAGTCATAGTTGCTAAAATATGCATATTATTATTAGTATTGGATAGAAAACACTCTGAAGTTTCTAAAACTGTTTGAAGTATGTCTGTGAGTATAACAGACATAATTCAAAGGTTCCACTTCCTGTTTGGATTTTTTCTGAGGCTGGTAGATTTTCAACCAAGCTCCTATTGAAATTACAGCGAGATATGGATGAGTTTTCACTTCCTACGGCTTCCATTAGATGTCAACAGTCAATAGAACTTTGTCTGATGACTCTACTGTGAAGGGGGGCCGAATGAGACAGGAATGAGTAATCACTTACATGAGGTGACCACGCTTTGACCATGCGCGTTCACGTGAGAGGCAGCTCCATTCCATCGCTCAACTGAAGTCAATGTAATTCTCCGGTTTGAACGTTATTCAAGATGTATGCTAACAACATTCTAAAAATTGATTCAATACATCGTTTGACATGTTTCTACTGACTGTTACGGAACTTTTGGACATTTCGTCACGTTTTAGTGAACGCGCTTTGTGACTTTGGAATTGTTTAACAAACGCGCTAACCAAAGTAGCTAATTGGACATAAATAACGGACATTATCGAACAAATCAAGCATTTATTGTGGACCTGGGATTCCTGGGAGTGCATTGTGATGAAGATCATCAAAGGTAAGGGAATATTTATCATGTAATTTCTGGTTTCTGTTGACTCCAACATGGCGGCTAATTTGACTCTTGTTCTGAGCTCCGTCTCAGATTATTGCATGGTTTGCTTTTTCCGTAAAGTTTTTTTGAAATCTGACACAGCGGTTGCATTAAGGAGAGGTATATCTATAATTCCATGTGTATAACTTGTATTATCATCTACATTTATGATGAGTATTTCTGTTGAAACGATGTGGCTATGCACTATCACTGGATGTTTTTGGAACTAGTGAATGTAACGTGCCAATGTAAACTCAGATTTTTTAATAGAAATATGAACTTTATCAAACAAAACATGCATGTATTGTGTAACATGAAGTCCYATGAGTGTCATCTGATGAAGATCATCAAAGGTTAGTGATTAATTTTAGCTATATTTCTGCTTTTTGTGACTGCTATCTTTCGCTGGAAAAATGGCTGTGCTTATTGTGGTTTTGTGTGACCTAACATAATCGCTTGTAGTGCTTTCGCTGAAAAGCATATTTGAAATTGGACAATTTGGTGGGATTAACAACAAGAGTACCTTTAAAATGGTATAAGACACATGTATGTCTGAGGAATTTTAATTATGAGATTTCTGTTTTTTGAATTTGGCGCCCTGCACTTTCACTGGCTGTTGTCATATCGATCCATTACCGGGATTGCAGCCATAAGAAGTTAACAACACACAACTACTAAATTACTCCTCAACTTTTCATTTGCACCCTTCCGTTGGCATGTTACAGTCCCCTCAGTCTTTGCATATGAACAACGTGGTCTCAAGTAATCTGATTACTCAGAAATATCATTATCTGGGGCTGAAATTGCCTTCTCCAATATTTACTGTCACAATTGCCATGACCAATTTATGAGTTAGTCTTCCTGGATATCTTGGCGTTTGTTTTGTTTTCAGTAAGCTCACGATCGCGCTGAGTTTGAATTGCATTTAAAACCATTCACATCAATTCCTGTCCTGACTAGATGAAAGAATGAGGTCAGCATGTTTCCCCATAAAGAGGTGAGTACAGGGAGAGATATGTGAGGGGAGGGAGCCTGCCTGGCTGGCGGGGAATCATCCCCTAGTGTGTGTGTGTGCGTGCGTGCGTGCGTGCGTGCGTGCGTGCGTGCGTGCGTGCGTGCGTGCGTGCATCAGGTGTGGGCCAGCAGTTTGTGGAGTCAGACACACACCCAAGGACTGTCTCAGAGTCTCTCCTCAAGTCTGGTTGCACTTTCCTAAGGCATCCAGGCTACTTATTATTCCACTGTAAGACACACCAATACCCCATCACAGCCCCACAGGAACAAAGGCAATGCCCATTTATGGACAAAAAAACAACCCTTTGCATGACAGTTGCCCATATACAGTGTGTAGTCACACTGTAATCATAAATGAATCAACAACATGTTATGACTTTGTAATTACCTTATAATTATGTAACACCTCTGTTCTACTCTGTTAAGCAACTACAAAATGGTAACACAATGTTGTTACTGGGGTAATTGTAGTGTTATTACACAGGTATAACAACAGTAAAGTGTAGCGAGGACATACAGTATTTCTATTTTGCAGATCATCCTATGTCCTATGTGTTTACGCCCTGTAGCCGTGACATCTGTACTTATGAAATGTAGTGAAAAAAATCATTCTAAAAACGAATTCTGTCTGGTCTCTCATTCCAATTAGACTCAAACCAATTGGCCTACTGTGCCTCCAGGGGTGTTGATGATGCGTTATTGGTCATGCTGGTCAATATCTTCCAACATTTAGAAAAGGCAAATAGCCTAGTGAAAATTGTATTCATTGACTTCAGTAGCGCGTTCAACACCATCCAACCCCGCCCACTGGTGGATAAGCTGGTGAATTTGGGTGTCAACTCTCTACTGACCAAGTGGATTAATAGTTTCCTTGTGAACCGTACTCAACAAGTGAAGTTTAACTCCGCCATCTCTACATCTAGAACGGTGAATACGGGAGCCCCTCAAGGTTGACACCGCTGTTGTGGGTTACCTCCACCCAGACCAAGCCTCTCTTCAAGGTTTTGACAGATAAATGTTTCCTCCACCCAGACCAAGCCTCTCTTCAAGGTTTTGACAGATAAATATTTCCTCCACCCAGACCAAGCCTCTCTTCAAGGTTTTGACAGAGAAACGTTTCCTCCACCCAGACCAGGCCTCTCTTCAAGGTTTTGACAGATAAAAATGTTTCCTCCACCCAGACCAAGCCTCTCTTCAAGGTTTTGACAGAAACGTTTCCTCCACCCAGACCAGGCCTCTCTTCAAGGTTTTGACAGAGAAATGTTTCCTCCACCCAGACCAAGCTCTCTTTCAAGGTTTTTGACAGAGAAACGTTTCCTCCACAGACCAGGCCTCTCTTCAAGGTTTTGACAGAAATGTTTCCTCACCCAGACCAAGCCTCTCTTCAAGGTTTTGACAGAGACGTTTCCTCCACCCAGACCAGGCCTCTCTTCAAGGTTTTGACAGAGAAACGTTTCCTCCACCCAGACCAGGCCTCTCTTCAAGGTTTTGACAGAGAAACGTTTCCTCCACCCAGACCAGGCCTCTCTTCAAGGTTTTGACAGAGAAATGTTTCCTCCACCCAGACCAGCCTCTCTTCAAGGTTTTGCCAGAGAAACGTTTCCTCCACCCAGACCAGTGCCTCTCTTCAAGGTTTTGACAGAGAAATGTTTCCTCCACCCAGACCAAGCCTCTCTTCAAGGTTTTGACAGAGAAACTGCAAAATTCTTCCAGTGGTGTGCAGATAACTTTCTTGAAATAAACATTAAGAAAACAAAAGAGATGGATATGGATCTCAGAAGGAACAAAACTCCACTATCCCTGCGAAGATCAATGGGGAATCAGTCGATAGAGTGACCGCATATAAGTATCTGGGAATCGAAATAGACAAACTGAAATTCAATGACTGTGACTTTGCATAGATAAAGAAATTGCAACATAGAATGTTATTTCTAATGCAAACTGAACCATTTACATGTTGATTGCCATATCTTACAAATGTTCTATAAATCTGTCCTGCAGAGTGCTGTCCTTTGGTCTGATATGCGTGTTCGGGAACATGTGAGTGCAAGACCAAGTCAAGCTTCAGCGCTTGATTAAGACTGCAGGAAGGATAATTGGTATAGATCAAGAATCAGCCAGCTATCTGTACACATAACTCATCCTCCTAAAACTTGAATGCATTTTACAGGACAGTAATCATCCCCTTCCCTCAAAATTCAGTCACAGCAGCAGCCAGACAAAATAAAATTAAAACAGATAGATATACGGTCTCTTTTAGTCTGTTGGTCCCTCGAGTATACAGCATATTGCACTTTCACTGTACATGTGTAGTTATAGCACTTTGAATTCATTCTTTTGTGTAGTTTCTGTGTTTTCATGTTTTATGTACTGTCTTTTTAAGCACATGACCAAATGAATTTCCCCCTGGTGGGATAATAAAGTTGATCTGAATCTTTAGGGTTGGTGGGATAGAGTATCGCTGAGATTGTGGTGACCCTTGTCTAACATGCAGCTCTCTCACGTCTTAAGCAGTGATACAGTGTTTGTTTGAAGAGAAGAGCATGGGAACCATGTTCTCTGGAGTTGAACAGTGTGTTTACAGTGAATGTTTACACAGTAGAGGTTACGTTGGGGATTCTCTGTGCTGGGGCGTCCAGACCATGACCCCCCTTAGCTGTTCCCATGGTTGCCTCGGATGACGGCACCACTACAAAGATGAGCATCATATCCACAGATGGTGTTGACTGTCCACTTTGTTTAGGGACATAAAATGACATTCTACTACAAAATGGGTGAAAATACAATCATACTGACACCATCTAAAATATAATTTCCACCTGCAGAAATGAGCAAAATAACATGTTGGTAAAATGATTTGTTTAAATGATTTGTACATTTTGGTCCATATTATCAGGTAGGCTATCCTATTAGCAGTAAGCGTTATCACCTGTAGCCTAATAGGCTGACCACACCGCTCGCAACGCGTGCGCGAGCATTGCAAAATAAATTTAGAAATCTGTGTTATTCAATTATTGCACCCACACTGCTCGTGCGAGCCAACGAGCGTCTGCATTGCCACGGGCTAAAATAGAAGTCATTCCTATTTCTGGCGCAGATCCCGCTGCAAGTCCTGCCTCTCCCATCTCCTCATTGGTTATACCCACGTGGGTGATTGAAAGACGAAATGTTTTGCCTGTTGTCGTGGTAATACTATGAAAGTGTAGATGCCAATCACCATGAAAAAGCTTGGAAGGAGTAGAGATGACTAGAAACGATCCGGTTGACCATTTTATGTGTGGATTAATTGTAGGAGTAGAGGACCTTGTGCATTTCAGGTATAATAACAACTCAATGTTTATATCCCAGGACAAATTAGCTAGTAACAGCAAGCTAGCCAAATAGAAAATATTAGCTAGCAAGTGCAAGCTAACTAGCTAAATTGCCATAAATGTTTAATGCTTTTCGACCTGTCCCCAAATTAATGTAATTGGTTCAGAGTTTGTTTTGATATTTTAACCTGCATGTCGTGATCGCGTTTGGTGTAGGGGGACAAAATATATTTATGCACGATGGCGCACGCGGTTTGGGTTCTGTGTAACGGATACAGCATAGTGGCTATAAATAAATAGGCTGAATCTACATTTATCCTATTGCGCTAATCATTAGTAAAGTCCTGCATCGCGTCCTATATCCACATTTCCCTGCAGGTGAGTCGCAAAAAAATCAGCTGGCGGGTAGAATGAAAACATTCTTTCAACCCGTGGGTCTGCTCGCTGTTCAGAACAATTACATTGCGGTTCGGGAACATTTTAAATCAAGATAATACACATTTAAAAAACCTAGGTGCTTGTTGTGTCCATTAGCATTATTTTGTATTTTAAGCATACGCTCTTATCCAGAGCGATTTACCAGGAGCAATTAGGATTAGGTGCCTTGCTCAAGGGAACATCGACAGATTTTTCACCTAGTCAGCTCGGATTCTAATCATCAACCTTTCAGTTACTGGCCCAACGCTCTTTCCGCTAGGCAGACAAGGCTACCAGCCACCCACGCATTGAGTCTGGAGCAGGGAACGTTCCCTTATTTGTGTGGTGAAAACGTGCTAATTTGTCAACGCGCAGAGTTGAGGTTCACTCTCCCCACATGAGAATACGAGAAATTGCCAAATTTACTTTCCCTGGAAAGCTCACATGAAAATGGCTAATTTAGGCCTAACCGGATAAATAAAAAGAAAGGTTACGAATAGAGAATAGGCACCGAGGAACGACACTGAAATCCCCAGTTTGGAAGGACAACACGGTAGATGGTTACACAGCCTGCACGAAGTGCAAGCAGTTAGGTCTATTTGTTTTCGATAATTCAGTTAATTATCAGTAAATGGTTGCATTAATTTAGTTAATTAGACCATACTCAGGCTGTATAAAGTGTAAACCAGTGCGGATGGTAACAGCTTGAGCAGCCTCCTGAATAAATGCAACCTGTATTATATTCTGTGAATTTTCTCCCGATTGCACTTGCAATTTATCTTGCATAGAACACACAACAAGCCGACTAGGTAAATAGACAAACTATTCTACTATGGGGTTGTCATATTATTCTATTCATTTGCAGAGGAAAAGTAAATGTGGACTGTTCCAGCACTTTGTGCAGGCTGTGTAATCATCTAATTTACCGTGTTGTTGTCCTTCAAACTGGGGATTTCACGGTGTCGTTGTAGCCTATTCTCTTTTCGTAACCTTTTTATTTACTCGGTTAGGCCTACGTTAGCCATTTTCGTGTGAGCTTTCCAAGGAAAGTACACTTGGCAACTTATCGTATTCTCATGTGGGGAGAGTGAACCTCAGCAGAAATATGTTCATGTTCCATATTTTTGGGGGGCCGTGGCGGCAAGGATTTTGCCGTGGCGCATAGCGAACAGCTAAATGACTGCACATGGAAACACTGATTACATTCTGATCCTAGTAGTAGATCAGGAAATGACTCAACCTCTTGTCTGAATCGTTAGCCAATTCATTTACCATCATATTGTAATGGAAGAGTAGGCTGTCAAATAGTGTAGTTGAATGATTCCTAGTCATCCAGCTTTTCTCAAACTGTCCTCCCCGGACTCCAAGGGGTGCACTGTTGTTTTTTTGCCCTAGCACTACACAGCTGATTTAAAAGAATCAACTAATCATCAAGCTTTTATCATTTGAATCGGCTGCGTAGTATAGGGAAAATAAAAAAAAGGTGCACCCTTTTGGGGTTCCCGAGGACCAACTTTGGGAAGCGCTGGAGTAATCAGTCTATATATAGAGTATAACATAGGAGTGTAATAATATCAGTGTAGAGGATATTAAAATACGTTCTGGGCACTGCTGGATGTCACCACACCCTCCCAACGTACAGAGGGGTGAAAGTAGAGTGGGGCTTTAGTGCACAGCCCAGCCGGCAGTCCTGACATCTCCTCACGACCACGTGGCCAAGGAGGCCCCATGTCTGTCCTCCAAGGCTCCACGCTGCACTGGGGATTATGCAGCTGTCACTGCTGTTCACTTAGCCTCTCCTGTCCTCGTCACTGTCTCACACAGGAGCCGTCACCGCCGCCTGCCTAGTCGGAGGCGCTGGTGTGTGCCGCGCCAGTCCCGAGCCCTGTCAGCGCGTATCAGTGTTTGGCGCCCGTCAGTGGCACAGAGCACCATTAACAGAGGTCATGTGGCCAGATGATTAGCTCCTTCCCTATGCCTGCTGGGGGATCATCACTCCCCAGCAACAGTTAGCTATGCACAGGTTATACCAGCTGACGGGTGACACAGATGGAGCGCATGGAAATGGAGGAGGGACAGGGATGATTTCCCTTCTGGGTAATGTTGTACTTCTTGCCATTGTCAGCCAGAGGACTTAGGTTGTTATGGTGACAGGGTCAGAATGAGACCACAGAAGGTTGAAGGCAGGACTCGCCCTATGTCGCAGTGATCTACAACTAAAGAATATACCAATCAAGTCAACAGAGTTTGCCATGTGTCGATTAGTTAAAATGATCATGGCTATATGGTTTTCCAATAGTCCTAATTTCTCTTAGCACAGCATTCAGGTGTATTACTTTGGCCTGTATCTTTGTTATTGTCAAGCCCTTGTCTCAGTGTGTTGAATGCTGTAACAGAGAATAACACTATTAGTAAAAGTCCCATGATGGTAGTGGCTGCCCGTTTCTGCTGATCACTTATTAACCAGCATTTATTCACATTACTAACATGCCATGAATTATCTCCTGCTAGCTGGATATTTCTATAGCAATCAATCAAATGTATTTATAAAGCCCTTTTTACATCAGCAGTTGTCACAAAGTGCTTATCCAGAAACCCAGCCTAAAACCACAAAGGCCCCAAACAGCAAGCAATGCAGATGTAGAAGCACAGTGGCCAGGAAAAACTTTCTAGAAAGGCAGGAACCTAGGAAGACACCAGGCTCTGAGGGGTGGCCATAACACCTGTGTGATTAGATGGAGGAATATCCTATTTGATAAAATGTCAACTTGTAAAAAAAAAAAAACACAGATTCATCGGTTTCATGTGAATTTCTATAACCCTGTCAATGTTACCCCTGTCAAGACCACCCACACATTTGTTTCACCCAGATCAAGTTGAACCTTTTTCTAAGAACTGATGCAGGGAACTACTTGTCTATTCTTCTAAGCCTGGCTTCAGCGTCACACAAACAGAGCTACTCAGAGATGATTGAAGTTCAGTCACAAGCGAAAAGGGCAAGGCAATAGAAAATAATGACATAGTTTGCATTGTCAGCCAAGCAGTTTAATAGTGGCGATATAAGTGATTGTACTGTTGTTGAGAGAGACAGTAATATTTGACGCTTTTACTGGTATTGTTGAAGATGACTGAGCGGGAGAGAAAATAACAATTACAAACAGAGAAACATGCAGCCTCAAGCGCACTTTTTATTTTATTTTGTTGTTTTATGTCACAAATGCATCACATTTCTATGTATCCTTAAATGAAGTGGTATGCCTACGACGTGTTACCAGATAAAACGTCATGTGTTTGCTGCATTTCTACGTTTTATTGGTGACAATTTACAGTTACCGAAGGTTATCTATACTTTTATTTACTTCATTATTATTATGATAATGTGTATAGGTTCATGCTCCATTGTGTGTGCCACTGTCAAATGAAAATCCAATTTATTTATATAGCCCTTCTTACATCAGCTGATATCTCAAAGTGCTGTACAGAAACCCAGCCTAAAACCCCAAACAGCAAGAAATGCAGGTGTAGAAGCACGGTGGCTAGGAAAAACTCCCTAGAAATGCCAAAACCTAGGAAGAAACCTAGAGAGGAACCAGGCTATGAGGGGTGGCCAGTCCTCTTCTGGCTGTGCCGGGTGGAGATTATAACAGAACATGGCCAAGATGTTMAAATGTTCATAAATKACCAGCATGGTCAAATAATAATAATCACAGTAGTTKTCGAGGGTGCARCAAGTCAGCACCTCAGGAGTAAATGTCAGTTGGCTTTTCATAGCCGATCATTAAGAGTATCTCTACCGCTCCTGCTGTCTSTAGAGAGTTGAAAACAGCAGGTCTGGGACAGGTAGCACGTCCGGTGAACAGGTCAGGGTTCCATAGCCGCAGGCTGAACAGTTGAAACTGGAGCAGCAGCACTGCCAGGTGGACTGGGGACAGCAAGGAGTCATCATGCCAGATAGTCCTGAGGCATGGTCCTAGGGCTCAGGTCCTCCGAGAGAGAGAAAGAAAGAGAATTAGAGAGAGCATACTTMAATTCACACAGGACACCGGATAAGACAGAAGAAGTACTCCAGATATAACAAACTGACCCTAGCCCCCCGACACAAACTACTGCAGCATAAATACTGGATGCTGAGACAGGAGGGGTCAGGAGACACTGTCATCTTTATGTGGAACCAGAGATCAGGGGAGAGAGGGTGAAACCTACTAACTGTGTCACTCCAAGCCACAGTTTCTATTTATAAAACCCAGAAATTAGACCCATCTAATCTTAGCTACTGTACTCCTCCTCTCCCATATTTTCATCTAGCATGGGGGGAAAGTAGAACACATTTCAAATTAAACACAGTCAGTATTTATTTCAGATTTGGTGAAGTTGATTAATTCAGATATGTTATGTAATTTGTAAGTGTTTGGTTTCTTTCCTGCCCTTTTTGATTTAGCAAATTATTCAAAAATGTCACAGAACGTCCAATAAGAAACCATGACTGTGAGGTGCCCCAATGTGGGTGTGTTTTTGTCTTCTGAGAAGAGCAACAAATCAGCCTTAGAGCTGCAGTCAGTATATACAGTTGAAGTCAGAAGGTTACATACACCTTAGCCAAATACATTTAAACTCAGTTTTTCACAATTCCTGATATTTAATCCTAGTAAAAATACCCTGTCTTAGTTCAGTTAGGATCACCACTTTATTTTAAGAATGTGAGATGTCAGAATAATAGTAGAGTGATTTATTTCATCACATTCCCAGTGGGTCAGAAGTTTACATACACTCAATTAGTATTTGGTAGCATTGTCCCCTCTCCCCTGGACTGTTGTGGATCTCATCAGCCTTAATGAATCCTCTCCCTGGACTGTGGTGGATCTCATCAGCCTTAATGAATCCCTCTCCCCTGGACTGTTGTGGATCTCATCAGCCTTAATGAATCCTCTCCCCTGGACTGTGGTGGACT